>NC_136886.1:32495892-32653392 GCF_949152265.1 Phoxinus phoxinus
CTACTTACACCTACTTTTATTTGATCAATAATACAGTAAAAACAGTAATATTGTGAAATATTATTAACATTTAAAATAATTGTTTGACATGTTAAATGTTTATTTATTCCTGCATCATTACTCTGACAGTCTTGAAGATAAACGAATGTTGTGTATTTGTGAGGACGTTGTTCTGTACCTGTTCTCACTCCGTACTTGAGCGTGTCTCTGCAGTCCACCAGGATCTGCTCCAGCGACTCCGGCTGATCCGACAGCTCCAGGTTGAAGCCCTCCATTCCCTCCAGGAGCTGGTGAGGGTGATGGAAGTCCAGCACTTTGGTGGATCTGTCGAAGGTCTTGCGGACGTAATTGGTCAGGATCTCCACCACCTCAAGAAGAAACTGGATCGTGGGTTCCTCGCCATTTTTAGCAGGCAGTAGATCTACAATAGAGACATGTAAAGATAAGAAGTGGTTTCATCTCAAATTGAAATATTAGTGGAGTTGAAGCGGTGGAGGTGAAAAGTCTGAACAGCCACTGAAAATTTGGGATTTTTTCATCTTTCTCGGTCACTATAGTCAATCATGTGAACTCTTTGTATTTGCATGGAATGAAAGAAGACTCTTTTGCTCATCAAAAATACAGAAAAGTATAGTAATATTGTGAAATATTATTACAATTTGATATGATGGTTTTCTATTTTAATATACTTAAAAATATAATTTATTCCTGTGATCAAAGCTGAATTTTCAGCATCATTACTCCAGTCTTCAGTGTCACATGATCCTTCAGAAATCATTATAATATGCTTATTTTATACTGTTTGATAGTTATTAATAATGTTGGAAACAGTTGTGATGCTTCATTATCTACTATTTGTTTAATCTGTGATAAAAAAAAGAACAACATTTATTCAAAATATAAATATTTTCTAACATTATAAACCGTTACTATCACTTTTTATCAATTTAACATATCCTTGCTGAATAAAAGTATTCATCGAAAAAATGACTGACCCCAAACTTTTGCACGGTAGTGTATATTGTTACAAAATATTTCAATGTTAAATAAATGCTGTTCTTTTTATTCATCAAATAATCCTAAAAAAAGTATCACAAGTTCTAAAAAAAAATAATGTCTCCAACATTGATAATGTATCAGAAACAAATCATCATATTAGACTGATTTCTGAAGGATCATGTGACACTGAAGACTGGAGTAATGATGCTGAAAATTCAGATTTGATCACAGGAATAAATTATATTTGAAACTAAAGTAGGCTATATTAAAATAGAAAACCATTATTTTAAATTGTGATAATATTTCACAATATTACTGTATTTTCTTTATTTTTTATCAAATAAATGCAGGCTCGATGAGCATCAGAGACTTCTTTTTTAAATAAAAAAAAAAGTATAAAAACAGACCGGTAGCCTACTGTATGATTTTAGTTTATATATGCGACCATTCAATTATTTTTCTTTAATTTCCACTTGTTATATTTTATGATGAAGCAACAATGCGTTAGATTCAAGTGTGGCATTAAGATTGAGAAGGGTGTGTGTGTTGTGTATGTGTGTGGTCACCTCGAGCGAACAGGTTGGAGAAGTCCGTCTCGTCGCGCGTGAAGCGCTCGCTGTTGTCGCGCTGGTTCTTCGCGCTCTCCTTGAAGGCTCCCACCATGCGACTCTTCTCATCCAGACTGTTGTTCTTCTGCAGGAAACCTGCATCATTACAACACGGGGGAGAATTGCAGAACATATCCTCAGCCTTGATAATGGATGCGATGGGGAAAAAAGTTGTAGGCTATCTCTAACCAGTTGCTTAACATAAGCAATAACAGCAGGTTTGCGCGCTGGTATTTATACCTAAGGGTGATTCCAGTCACTGGGGTTTTAGTGGGACAGCGCTATTTATGGATCGGTTGAGGTTCAGTTCAAAGGTGCTACTGTAGCCATGACATCAGAGGACATGTAGGGTGTGTGTTTTTTTGTTTTTTTTGGATCATGAACCCCTGTTGAAACCCGGTTGAGTTTGGCTCTATATCATCCTTCACAGATTCCGCGTGACTGACCAGATGCTCGTGTCATTAACTGCCGACAGGCACATTCAATAGATCCATCGAGGATGTTTTATTGGAACATCTAGCATGAACATGAACAAACATGTTTAGGCAAAGCAGAAAGACCTACTTAAGAGAGTCAACCAAGATGCCGACCCAAAAATACAAAATAGCCTGTTTTTCGTTCATAATGCATGCAATGCAATTTTATTTATGGAGGTCTGCGTATAGCTATTGTAAAACATGGGTCACAGATGGTTAGTAAGATTATAAATAATATTTTTCAATATTTAACAGCATATTTCCTCAGAGCATCCGTCTTTCGGTCACGAGGGCCCGGTTGTCTTATCTCTTTCATTTTGAGCTGGACTATCGCACAATATTATCAGAGAAAGCAGGCCTGCGTTACTACTGCCCCCCGCCACCCCGCAGCCGTCTCTCTCATTCAGGCTCGGTTCTGATAACAGCTAATGACTATTCGATGCCGTAAATCTTTGGAGATGCGCGCAACATCAATAGGCGACACGGTTTCATTGCGCCTATCAAATGGATTTTTTCTGTTTTCTCTCCTGCTAAAGACCAAATCTCTCTCTTTTTCTCATGCTAAAGGATTTTTTTTGTCTTAACAACCACGTCGAGCATGTTTATTGCGCATGCAATTAAGATAAAAAATAGCTAATTATTTACGTTTGATATACGCTGAATCTTCTCATTAAAAATATTATTTTATTTGAGCAATGTTTTATACACACTGGATAAGGCATTAATTTCGTTTCTTTAAATCGTTGAGTCTATTCAGATCAATTTCTGCATGAGCTCTCTCTCTTGTTTTACATTGTCATTGTTACATATGTTAGTTACTAT
This sequence comes from Phoxinus phoxinus, assembly GCF_949152265.1. Taxonomy (NCBI): domain Eukaryota; kingdom Metazoa; phylum Chordata; class Actinopteri; order Cypriniformes; family Leuciscidae; genus Phoxinus; species Phoxinus phoxinus. The sequence continues at coordinate 32,498,798 of NC_136886.1, forward strand.
ATAATAACAATAAATACATGCAACTAACCCTAAACTAAACATAGCCCTATATAGTAAGTACATGTAATTAATTAATATCACTCAGTACTTAATTACAGTGTAACAAAGACACCTTAAAATAAACTTTAATAAAAATAAATACAAAATAAACATAAATGAATGCATATAGAAACAAATTAACAAAAAAAAGATATAGATAGATAGATAGATAGATAGATAGATAGATAGATAGATAGATAGATAGATAGATAGATAGATAAGAATTTGACTAATTATTTACACGCTTTTTATATGAGCTCAAACATCAGCAGAATATGCAGCTGAGGGCGCATAAATTCCAGATATTGTTTATACCTCAAAATGTTAATGACAGAATGATCATTATTTTTTCCCCCTTAGGTTTTAGCATGTAATACATATTACTAATTAGATTCATGTGGTTTTGCAATAATCAGGGCGTAATTCTCATTACATGTTCATTTTTTGAACAAAAAGCACATAAGGCTAAATGAAATCGAGAGGATCTGGCCTTGAGATACACAAGAGTAAAACGATTTAAAGTTCAGCAGGAGTCAGGATGACCCCATCCTCCCAGACGTCCTCCTCCTAAAAACACCCAATCCCATCTTTTAGCCGGCTATAAAGAGCAGTGTGGCGTAAAGAGAGAGAGAGAGAGAGAGAGAGAGAGAGAGAGAGAGAGAGAGAGAGAGAGAGAGAGAGAGAGAGCACCACCCACTAGGAAACTAGTAGAGCAACACAGGCAGTCCCTTTTTTTCTCCTGATATACAGAGTTTCAAATCCAGTTAGGAAAACATATCTAAGTGACCGTGAGAAAATATTTCCATCCAGACACTGCTCTCTACGGGCTATTTTTCTCTTCTCTTGCCTAACAACCCACAAAAATCGTGCCTGGCATGAATCTCTAACTCGGGGCTGATTTCTGTTCCTTCCTTTGTCAGTTATTTATTTATTTTGTGTGTGTGTGTGTCCAGAAAATAATAATGAGAGTGAACAAGGGGTGATACGGGGGAACAAAAGCCTGAGACCCTGTTCACACACTCGCCTACAGGGTAAATAACAGCTCGCTGACCTTTCGTGTGATGGAAACACGCAACGACAGTCTCTTGCTCCATATCTAGGGCAAATGTATTCACACCCGGGTCAACAGAGCAACAACAGCATGGGTAAAGGTGCCCTCCACTTTGGCACCTTGACTGACCTCAAGACTGAGATAATGTTGGCACTGTAACTTACCACAGATCTTCATGCCCAGTTTCCTCGTGCATCCGTGCGCAACCCCGTACCACGCGTCGCCGGCTAAAACGAGACGTTTGGAGAGCTGTTCAACATCCCAGAGTTTATTCTATTCTTAATGCTATGGTGATGCTGTAGAAAGCGCACAATTAAGGGTCAACATGCATTGACGCAGAAGACAATGAGCGTGCGCAACAGATTTGGGTCTTTGCCGAACGTGTGGCTTTTTTCTTCTTCTATATATATGTCAATTTCAGGTTTTTTTTGAAAGGGCTTGATTTTCATCAAGTGATCAATAGAGGCTATCAGAGAGGCAGGCCGCTAATAGATGGTGGCACACATCCGGCAAAGAGGCGGTTTAAAATAAGCGGGCATGAAATGAGGTCTCGGAATTAATTGAGTGAAACGCTTGTGTTTGACTTGCCAGCCGTCACACAGTGAGCCTGGAGAGAGAAAATACACCACTCGAAAAAATACATGAATGACCTCTAGCATTAGTGACCAGACAGATGCAGCCATAGATGCTGATACTATGAAAATGAAATAAAATGAACACAGCTGTAAGCATTTGCATATACGGAACATGAACAACACTATTCAGCAAGGACAACAACAATATGGTGCAAGTGTGTATATAGAGCGATAAGAAACGAAGGTGAATTATTATTATTATCATCAATAGTTTGAAATGAATGTGTCTCTGGGGTGGGTTTTGTCTGAGGGGAGATCTAGCTCTATCTGCCCCAGGCGCGCGCTGTCAGATGAGGCAGAGACAGCGCGCGCCCCTCAGGTCAGTGAGCGTGAGATAGAGCTTGGCAGGGAGATAATAGCAAAACACGCGCACGCACACACTCACGCACACACACACACAACAAAACAGCACAGCACAACACATAATGCTTTTTACAATTTATATCAAAATTTATGTAACAAAAAAAAAACATATATTGGTAGGCTACTATACATCTTCATATTATTGCTATTATTTCTAGCATGACATTTTTATTTATTTTGCGTATTTCTAAAACCTGAGTGAAATCAGATCAAACCAGTTTTTTTTAAAATGTATTTTTGTTTTTTAAATCTTGACTCGGGCATTTTCAGCATATTTACAAAGGAAAATGTGAATTGGACCGTGATGGCGGGTAATTTTAGTAATTGCGCTATTAAGGTGGGTCTGTTGAGAGCAGACGATGGCTGATTGCTGTTCTTCAAGCTGCCATAAAACGTGGCAAAATGCAGAGCTATTGTTATAAGATCGGGACCATAATTAAATGCAATTAGGCAGAAGCAGGATGCTCTTATGTGAGAGTAAAATTAAGAACACAATTTGCATGCTATTTTCATTTGTAGAATCTGCAGAATTGAGACTAAAACTATCTATATAATAATAAAATAACGGTATAAGATTATTGTTATTATTACATCTATATACATCGATCTCCATGCAATTGAAGAATTTACATTTTTAAAACATAATAAACTACAAAATATAATTCAAACTAAATATCGTATTACAATAATCTTTTTTGTAATAAAACGATAATCAGGGGTTCTCGTTTTAATATCAATTCAATTTTATTTTATTCAAAATTGCTTTATTGGCATGACTGTAATCTATCTATCTATCTATCTATCTATCTATCTATCTATCTATCTATCTATCTATCTATCTATCTATCTATCTATCTATCTATCTATCTATCTAAAGATAATTTATTATTTGTCTCTCAAGCTGTCAGCTAATAGACATCTCACACGGCGGTGTGTTTTTCAGGGCAGTGATGAACATCGCCACCCCACGGAGTAAACAAGCCAAGTGAAAAACGCGTTATCCAGAGAGACCTACTTGTGGCAGGTTGTCGTAAATTAGCCGTGTTTGGGTCCATATCACCCGCCGAGGAAGAAGGTGCAGAAGACGCCATCAGTCCTGGAGAAACACCTCACTGCTTTCAGACTGAAGGAAAAAACCCACACTACACACGGAAAATGTGGAGGAATTAGGATAAACAAAGTGATGGCACAAATAACAGTGGCTTATATACAAAAACGACTGGCTAATGTCTCATATAAAGTATATAGAGTACTAGCTATATAAAAATAAGCGCAATTTCACGCATCAAATTCTCCTTCTGAAATGGCAGTAATTCACTCCGCGTCACCAGGATAATTTGTCTTGCGCCACGCGCGCGCGCTCAGTGTTCTGTCATGTTCAGAAATGCGCTCTGACAGAACGGCGCACATTACAGCACGAGAAAAAAAACAACCAACACACCTAAGAAATAACGAAAAGAATGGTAGGTAAGTTCTGAAGATAGTCCGACCTATATAAGTTGGTATTTTGGATGTCCGTGTTCTCCAGACGCCCCTGTGAGCTCCAGCGCGCAGCAGACCGTGAAGTCTGACTTAATTGGCTCTGTAACGAGGTCTTTAAATCGAATCATTTAAAACGAAGAATCTGTTCACTTCAACCGCAGCATAACAAAGGCGACGAAGTCAGGACAGAAATAATCATTTGAACGTATTGTTAGTGTTGGTGACGATGATAAATAATATTTCTTTGTTACAGATCATTTTACAGAAGGTCAGAACCTTAAACGACTCTCGTCAAAAAAAAAGAAGCAAAAAAAAAAAAAGAAAGAGAGAGAATGTATAGAAAAAGAGTGACTTATTGATTTCTCAATTAAGATGATCTTTAAATATCCTCAAAATATGCGCATCAATCACTGTCGGAGTTAGTGAAATATGGGCAAAAAAATCATTGCGCTGCTCATGTGTTAAATTACACCATGTTTTTAGATCATTATTTTGCCAGACGCGTTCCAGTATGAACATAGAATGACAATATTGGCTGAAATTGTTTAAAATCTCTACATGCATTTATTATAACTGAATACAAAAGGCACAGTTCAGTTTCTGCTCTTCTTTCTCATATTGTTATCTCCCCAATATTGTAGAAAAGAAAAAAGGGCTTACATTTAGATCAGAACGCAGAAGGTGAGCGCTTACCTTGCGAAGTCACAGGTGTCACAGTAAAATCCAGAAAAATGGCACGCGGAGGATCTTTCACAGCGCGTGATGTGGCTGCGAGACACTTGATATTAGAAAACCAGAAGAGTGCACAAGAAAATAAAAATCCATCCAGCGCCAAATTCCTGATTCAGTGTTTATCCTTCCAAAGGCGACAGGAGAATCTCCCAAATTCACTTCAGCTGTATTTTTCCACGGGTTAATATCCACGGGTACGTTCTGAGGATTATTATATGGGCTCAAGTCATCAGACCACATGAAGTTTAATTCTCCAAGTAATATATACACACACGTCAAAATAGCGTGGGAGTGAGAAAACGGTGAGTGAGAGAGAGAGGAGAGAGAAAGAAAGGCAGATACATCATGAGGACGAGTTCACATTTTTATTGTTGTTGTTTTGGAGGGACGCAATAAACAAATTAAAGCATTCCATCCTAATGTTAAAAAAAAAAAATGTTTTTTTTTATTTAATGCACGACTTGTGGATCAGCTCCAGTCATCACCTATTCGAGACATCTGGAAGACATCCACGAGGTGGCAACAGAGAACAGACCAACTTGAACTTGAATGAAGGATTTTGGGCAGCGCCCTGGAAAAACACTTGAGCTGCTCTGTTCATGTCTGTAAGATCGTTCAATTTGAAACCTCGAGTCAGTACTGGTTTCCACTGCCGCAGTTTCAGCACCTGGACAGCTCCACGGGGTCAAGAAGAGACCGGGGCTAGTTGTCACACCTTCTCACTCCAGTCGGTTTTTTGATAGTCAGTTTCTGCAGACGCATACACTAAAGTCCTGACAACAAAACAGCATTTGAAAGCGTATATATATCGGTATCTTAACGCATGCAACGATCGGTTTTATTGTGTTCACCTGTGCAACAGCTATTAAAAAAATAGTATACATTTTACTCTAGAGTAGAGTAGACTTCTGTCTCAAAATATTATAGTTGCTGAGATGAGCCTTTTTTAAATACAGCCTTCTTGTGACAACGGGCCTCGGTCATATTTGTGAAACAATAGTGTTATTTTTCCTCCGTCAGGTGGTGCTAAAGTGTCTTGCGCTATCTGAACAACTAAACAGAAAAAGTGCTATTTTATTATCCTAAGACATATAGGCCTGGCTTCACAGACAGGGCTTAGAGGCCTCAGTTCAATTTAAGTAGCTTTTATAAATGTGTCTTAGAAGAAACATTGCTGGTGTGCATCCTGAGACAAAATAATGGCACTGACCTTATTTTAAGACATGCCAGTGCAAGTTGCGTTCAGTTAGAACAGCTTTAACATGCATTTAGCTTAAGGCTTGTCTGTGAAACCAGGGGTTAGATTACAATTCACGCAGAATATAATTTAATGTCCAGTCAGTATTTGACATAACTGCGCATACATAATATTGTATTCTGGACACATCACACATTGTTTATAAGCATAATATTAAAACAATACAGTGCGTGCCTATAGGACTGTGGGAAACGCACCACACTAGATTGTTTATTTATGATTAAGATGATAATGTATCGTCTGTGCTTTCAGTGGACTCTTCATCTGTGTCAGAGCTATCTGTGGACTCATCGTTATCATCCTCAACGTCATCTTCATCATCATCATCATCAGATGTGTCAAATTCATCTTCATCATCCTCATCATCTGATTCCTCCTCCGCTTCTAGAGTTCACGAGGGTATCCAGATGAAGAAGGTGAATTCAACACACTTCATTCATCACAAAACATTTTTGTTAAAAGCAATTTAGAGACATATATCTATGTTCATTTTAAAACTAAAGAGGAAAGTTATGTCAAAATGTAAAAGTGGATGGATGGATGAATATATATATATATATATATATATAGATAGATGGATAGATGGATGGATAGATAGATGATGGATATATATATGGATAGATACAGTAGATGATTGATAGATAGATAGATAGATAGATAGATAGATAGATAGATAGATAGATGATGGATAGATACAGTAGATGATGGATAGATAGGTAGATAGATAGATAGATAGATGGATGGATGGATGATATAGTTAGATGGATGGATGGATGGATGGATGGATAGACAGACAGACAGACAGATAGATAGATAGACAGACAGACAGATAGATATATAGATGATAGATAGATGATAGATAGTTGGATGGATGGATGGATGGATAGATAGATGATGGATAGATGATAGATAGTTAGATGGATGGATAGATGATGGATAGATAGATAGATAGATAGATAGATAGATAGATAGATAGATAGATAGATAGATAGATAGATAGATAGATAGATAGATAGATATGAACTCACCTATCAGTAACTTTTCTTCAATGAGTGGCAGGAAGCTCTTAGCCTCTGAGTTTTGGGGCTCATAAATTAAAACTACATTTAAAGAATGAACGAGAATGATGAAAACATTAGTATCATGATGTAAGAAATACCAGATAACAATACTATAGTAAACAATACTACCGGTAACTGAAATGGCTGCTTACTCATCTGACAGAGCTTCTTGGCGAGTTGATAATTCTTTGTCATCACAGCCTGTAGAAACTGGACTCAGAGAAACACAGAACATGTGTTTAACTGCATCTCAATGAGCCAATGACAACTGTCCAAAGTTGAAGTTAAATAAAAAAGTGTGTTTGACGTCTTGCAGCCATTTTCAAACACATCAGAACTACAATTTATTCTCCGCTTCTCTGACTTGCTTCCTTCTTAATCTAATAGGCATTGCTTTTGTAAGTCACTTTGGATAAAAGCGTCTGCTAAATGCATAAATGTAAATGAACATGATGTGTACCTCAGCAAACAGCTCCAGAGGCACGTGTCCTGCGCTCTCGTTCTCTTCCTCCTCACTTTGGGCCTCATGAGGATCCTGGTCATTTGTAGACGACACTACTTGAGGAGCCTGGAGATGTTTTTCATGCACACTTTCTGACTGGACTTCACATTCTCCTTGCTTTTCTAATGTTTAAAAAAGAAAAAGAAAAAGAAAATATTTTTTGGACCCTACTGTATTTGTACAGGAGCCCATGGGCATCACAAAATGCTTCAGGAACTCTGAGACAAATGGGTTGAAGAATGAATGCTTTAAAAAAGAAAAAGGCCCTGTTTACTCCTGGTGTTAAGATGTGTTTTGGTGGATCGGATCACAAGTAGACGAGGAGACACATTCCCGTTTACACCTGGTGTTTTAATCCATCTCTTTTGTCCACTTTCAAACACTTCTGTCCTGATTTCTTCGAGGGAATGATTTATGGTCGGGTAAATGTATGTTTTTTTCCAAATCTTTCGATCTAATGGATGAAATAAGCGTGTGGAATTTACATTTGAATGCACCCGTAGATGACGGAAAAACACAGAGAACAGCAGCTGACAGCCGCAAGACCAGGCGAACGCTGTGAGTGTGTGTTAGAAATCAGGAATGAAAGAGAACGTGCTTGGTACGTTTTCATCTTCAAACCAAACTTGAGTCTTCAGCCAACAAAGTTTAAATCCTGTCTGGCTAGCGCTCTTCCCATAATGTTCACGCATTAGGTCAGTAGACGGAGAGTAGACGGTCTTTTGTGGATGTTTGAACACATTCGATCACATGAGCGTTTACACCATGAAAGCAATCCTGTCGAATGTGTTTAAACTCCCTCTGGAAGTGTCTGAAAGTGGACAAGCTCAAAACGTTTTAGACGCCGTTTACACCGGTATTTAGCGTCGTCCACTTGTGATCCGATCGACCAAAACGCATCTTAAAACCAGCTGTAAACAGAGCCTATAGGATAAAACAGATTCAGTACCTGTCATAATAGGGGGGACCTGTTTAGGTAGTTTATGTCCATGCGTGGTTACATTTCTGAAGGACGGAGCTTTAGAGGCATTATACCCTCTGCTGCTGAAAAAATGGGTGATAAAAGGTAAACTATTAGAGATCACTGGAGCGAATGAATGCCATCAGCTTCCCTGCTTTATGCATGTACGGCCCATAAACCACATCCCATGCATGACCCAAAGAGCATGTTGACCGGAATACAAAAAGCCACTGTTACAATCAAATTAAAAATAAGGATTTTTTCTTTATTCTTCTCAGTATTATGCATCTGTCCAAATGATCTGGTATAGAGAAATGTCACTTGTAGTTATTATCGTCAGATATCAAATGCTTTTACCTCTTGGAATTGTGTACTTTGTGTGAGGTACTTGATGTTTCAGAGTTTAGGGAAGGATTCGCCTCTGTCTGTATAGAGGGATCCTGCTCTTCTCTCTTTTCACTGGGTTTTGCTTTCGTTTGCCTACACAAAATCAAACCAATGCATTTAAATGATTGTTAAAGTGTAATTCTGTCATGACAACTCTAGGAGTGTTTGGTTAAGTACGGGACTTGCTACTGCCAATACACACACGAAACGCTGCTGTGAGCAAGTACCGTATTTTCCGGACTATAAGTCGCTCCGGAGTATAAGTCGAAAAAATCAGCAGTCAAAAAAAAAGTCACCAGTCAAAAAAATGCGCCATGAAGACGAAGAAAAACCCATATATTAGTCGCACTGGACTATAAGTCGCATTTATTTAGAAATTTATTTCACAAAATCCAAGACCAAGAACAGACATTTAATCTGGAAAGGCAAGTTATTCAGCTCCACAACAGCACACAGAACAACAGGCCTGAATTATTGTCCCAGCTAGTCCGCCACTGGTATGGTAGAAAGCAAATACTGATACTGACATAAAATAAATGTGGAAAATTGAACTACACGATTCAGGGAGCGGCTACACCGTGAACTCCGAGAAAACACTACGCTTGAGTAACAGTTTGTGAATAGGCTACACCAAATGATGGCCGTGAAAGAGACTGTGAATGCATTGAATGTGATGTTTAGTTGGTGAATAGCATAGGCTACTATTACACAGTAGCAATAACGTTAAGCGCACCAGAATAAAATATAATATTCATAAGTAAACAGTGTAGCTGACTTACAGATTCAGTTAACATCCACAAATGAATAAGCGTAACGATTCAGGGAGCAGAGTGAATCAAATATAATATTCAGAAGTAAACAGTGTAGTTGACTTAATGTTTAGCTGACAGAGTGTTTGTCAGAATGTTTGTTTTTAAACCACAACCTTCCAAGTGCTTCTTTTACCAAAATATTTACCAATATCTTTTGCATTTCTAATCCAAACAACGTCAAACTTGGCACTGCACTTACTCGTGCCAGTAGCAAGACACCTGTCAAGTTTGAAATCCATCGGACTAACGGTTCGAGAGAAATGCGAATAACAGACAGACAGACAAACACACTGACAGACACACTGACAGACAGACAGACACACACACACACACACGCACTCACGCATGCACGCACGCACGCACGCACACACGCACGCACACACACACACACACACACACACACACACACACACACACACACACACACACACACACACAGACAGACACACACACACACACACACACACACACACACAGACAGACACAGACAGACAGACAGACAGACAGACAGACACACACACACACAGACAGACAGACACACAGACAGACGGACAGACACACACACACACAGACACACACACACACAGAGACACACACACACACACAGACAGACAGAAACACACAGACAGACACCGACAGACAGACAGACAGACAGACACACACACACACACACACAGACAGACAGACAGACAGACAGACAGACAGACAGACACACACAAACACACACACACACACACACACACACACACAGACATTCCTGTAATTTACAGGTAGATGTGTAAGGTCCCTCACTGTCCAGGACAGGGATTGTTTATTTAAAAAAGTACATTTTAATGGACGGAACCAGATTGGCTGACCCGTAGACACTCGCTCAATGATGGACGGACGATGTGACAGGATTAACGTTACCTCGGTTGAGTGACATCTACACCTACCCGATAGAGAAACCGAGCGTAAAGAGAATCTGAGGGCGTATAACTCTTTAGACTCTTCATAACTATGTGCTGCTGAATGGCCAAGTACAAGACTTGTGTGTACAATCCGAAGTTCTGCCAAGCCAGCGCCAAGGCCAGAAGACGACCATGTAAAGAGTGACATTACAGTACAATTTTAAAGATGTGAATATTTTCTATAAATAAAAATTCCAGATACAGCAAATACATTTTTGAACTTAATGATTTGATTACCGTACCCTTTCACTACCAGGTTCTTCAAAAAGTTTAGTCACAATCAATCAACAATGTATATATACAATCACAGATGATTCACAAATAATCACAATAGTTTAGAAAACATTATAAAATGATGTGATTGCAAGCAAACCGAGTTAAGGATCTATTAGTCTGCGTCCTCTAGAGTTTCATGACACAATTTGTATTTAATACATCAAAGTAGCATTCTTACTTCATTTATGCAGGAAAATAAGTTTAAGTGTAAATATTATGAGGCTTTTACAATGTTACCTGTCGACTGAGAGCGGCACGGGCAATTCATGTTCATTAATCACTGTTATAAAATGTTTTACCTTGTGGAACTTGGACCTTTGATATGTGTTGTCTCATAGTTTATGGATAAATCCTGTCCTCTTGTCTTCCCGCTGGGTTTTGGTTTCTGCTGCCTATACATAAAATCAAACCAAAGCACCAAATTTGACGTATGTATATAATATCCAAAAGATAATCTGAAAATCTAAACCTACTTTGGTTTCCATTCCACTGATTCTTTTGCCACTGGATCTACAGAACAAAAGGGCATAACGTCATTCAACCTTTCAGATGAAAAATAACCCTTGAGGAAACCAAGGCATGTGTGTGTAACTGCTTAATGTAAAAAAAACCATTATGTTTTTAAGTGCTATAGTGCTCAATTGCTATAGTGGATATGTATTGATAGAAATAATTTCCTGCAAATTGATTATTGTACCTGCTGAGCTGCCAGTCACTGGTTTTAAGGGTGCAACCTCCTTTAGAAATAGAAAAAAAAACACTCAATGTGAGCAAGACTAAAGCCAAATCTCTATTATTTCTCTATATTACTTAAATTGCAAAATGATCAAGACACTAGTTTGTCACATGATATGAAACAAAGCACAATATCCATATATAAGTACCCACTGACCTTTTCATTGTCTTTTGATGAGACTTCTGACGGCCGCCCAACACACTGTAATCTTAGCATTAATAGTAATAAAATATTTAAAATAAGTATTTTGATGTTAAAGAAATTAAGACATAATAAAGCCACTGTATAGAGACTTTTAAAGAGTAATGGACATTATACAAATGTTTAAGTTGAGGTAATGTAAAAATACACAAGAGCCCAGTTTTAACCTGTATGTGCCCGGATGTTATTCTAACATTATAGTTAACAGTCAGGTGTATATTAGTCTTAAAGGGATAGTTCACCAAAAAATTTAAATTCTGTCATTAATTACTCACCCTATATCGTTCCAAACCCGTAACACTTTCGTTCATCTTCAGAACACAAATTAATATATTTTTGATGAAATCTGAGAGCTTTCAGTCCCTCCATTGACAGCTATGCAACTACTACTTTAATGCTTCAAAAAGTTCATAAAGAGATCATAAAACTAAACCATATATGATTTGAACGATTTAGTCCAAATTTTCTGAAGACACTCAATCACTTTATATGATGAAGAGATTTAATTTAGGTTTTATTTACATATAACCATTGATCAGCAAACATTGAAAAGCTCAAAAGTGCTGCGTAACATGAGAATGAACCTCATTGGTTCTTGCATGTCAAGCAAACATGCGTGAGCTTCTGTTTTACCACAACTGACGTGTGACTTGATGAATGTTTATATATGAATAAAAGCCTCAATTCAAAAATGTTGGAGTAAATAGCTCAATTAATGTGGACTAGTTTTACAATCTCTTAATGCACTTTTTTTTATAGCATTTTGTGGCAACGTTAGTTGCGTAACTTAGCTGTCAATGGAGGGAGATGACAGATTTCATCAAAAAGATCTTCATTTGTATTCAGAAGATGAACGAAAGTCTTGTTTGTAACGTCACTAGGGAGAGTAATTTCTTTTTTGGGTGAACTATCCCTTTAAGACTTGATGCGATTCCTGTAACTCAAGATTCTGTTGAATGTTTTAAGCCTTATTCACTTTCAGTCATTCTATCGCAACGTTTACAGACAACAAAGCGAATGTTTTAAATGTAAAAACGGCTATTAACTGTTTGAAAAATAACGAAGAATAATTTATATAAAACATGTAAAGTGATAGATTAAAATGCCAGAGCGTCCTTACCTGTTCATCTGTGCTTTATTTTTATAGGATCTATCGACTGCAATCGATAGCTGAACGGGTAATTGTAAAGTCTATGATACAATTTAAGGCCTAAGGTAACACTTTTCACAAGTTTCTTTTGACTTTCTGAAGCCCTGTCGCAGTTTGAGAGGGCAAGCGTGCTGTTTCCACGGCAACTGGAGGCGTCACCTCAAACTAATCCGAGTGCAACATGCTCCTTCCGGAACCAACGCCTTGCGTGACACTTGCTACTTGTTTTACAAAAAATGTAACAGCAAGCATACAATAATGTATTCATTATTTAACAATAATAATGCTAACCAACAATATACATTATTATTAGGCTATTGTACTTTTTGTTCCATGAGGATTTTGACGTCCAAAAAGTGACTCAAATTGTGCATGTTCTAATCAACAAAATGTGTACATTAGATAAACATGTAATGTCTTTTTGAAAAAGAAGGCAATTACCAATGAACATTTTTACTTAGAGTTTTGCCTGTACAATGACATCATATTGCATAGGGGGAACTTTTGCTGATTGCAACATAATTTTTTAATATTTCTTAGGGTCTGTATAGACAATTACCTTAGAGTCCTGACAATACAAAAGCTTTGAACATTAATTTTAACACATTTTGAGCATGTTGTAACGCATGTCTCAGTGGTCCTATACCATGCTTTTCTGCTATATTAAAAAAATTCTGAAACTATTTCTGAAACAGCGAAAAAGTAAAAGATAACATCGATGTGAAATTATTTAGGGATGCACGATATATCGGCCATCCATATACATTTAGGCCGATATATGATCAGTTTTAATGTTATTGTTATCGGTCTGATAAGAAAATCTGTCCGATATCTTAAAGCAGATTAATAATGGATTATTTCCTTCAGCTGAGACACATCAGATGCACACTGTTCAACATGATGGTTTGTAAATTGCTTGAAAAATGACTGGAATCACTTAAAAAAAGAAAATGCAGTGAAGTGCAACATGTGCAGTGCTAGGCTAAACATAAAAGTGTAATCAGGCTCTCAAAAATGATCAAAACTTAGATTTACCGGCCAATATATAGTTTATCGGCATTCAAATATAAAGATTGGTTATCGGCATTGGCCAAAATAAATGTAATTAGTAAATTGTAGGATATATATTTATTGTAGAACATTTAAACACAACTGTGACAACTTGCCCCAATTGAATGCAACATGAATTAAAAACACCGCTAGAGAAAATAAACCTCGGAGTAACTTTAACCCCAACGTTTATATTTACTGAGATAGTAAATTGTGACAACAAGCCCTGCTCTCCCATTACTTCATGAAGTGCTCTCTTCAAACACACTAAGACTTCTGTTGAAGAGTTTTGCTGATGTGATCCAGCATGGGATACAGCGGTCTGCTCTTCCTCATCAGGTGTGTCTTCAGGTGTTTGGCCAGATGGTCACTGCGCATGAAGCGCTTGCTGCAGTCCGGACAGGTGAAGCGCTTTTCTCCGGTGTGTGTGCGCAGGTGTCTCTGGAGCTCATCGGAGCGCGTGAAGCTCTTCCCGCAGAACATCCAGGTGCAAACGAACGGCCGCTCACCTGTGTGCCACCTCAGGTGTGCCTTCAGGTGCGACGTCTTGCCGTACACCTTCCCGCAGCCCGGCATGTGGCACACGTGCTGCTTTCTCCTGCCCGGCGCGTCCGTGCTCTTCTGGCAGTTTGGGCACATGCATCTCCGGCTTTTCCGTGACTTGGAGTTTAGCAGCGTGGCGATTTGGGACTGGTATTGGCCGAGCTCCGGGTGGTGACCCATAACCCAGCCGCGGGGGATCCGCTGAAAATGATGTGTTGAGGAGTGACTAGCAACACTGGCGTCTTGTAGGGTCCACCATTGTATATCCTCCCGTGCCAAATGTCTCTGCGGATGATGCACAAGTCCAGTGTGTGTGGGTACGTAAGCTGAAAGTGCCGCGGGAAGAGAGGCGTACGAGGAGGATGCTGATGGACAAGGCAACATCTTCAGCGGTGAGAAGTCATAGTGTTCAGCTGGAGGTGTCAGTGGCACGTCGTGGTGTGGGTTCAATGAGGTCTGGATGTGCTGTGACAGCCTCATGCCACAGTCGGAGGAGAACGTTGTATGTGTGGATGCATCACTTCTCCAGGGATGGAAGAGCTTGGGTGGGGAACCTTCATATATGGACGCGGATGCACAGGAGTGGCCGATGCGATTGCAGGTGTCTTCCAGCAACATCAAGGGGGATCCTTTGATGGATTCTGGGGTGGAGTTTGGAGTCCGATCCTATGAAATATCAATACATATAATTTATGATGATACATTGAGGTCTTAAAGGGGTTGTTGACTATAATTTCACTTTTTTAACTTTAGTTAGTGTGTAATGTTGCTGTTTGATCATAAACAACATCTGCAAAGTTACAACGCTCAAAGTTCAAAGCAAAGGGAGATATTTGCTTTTAAAGAAATTGCTTTTTAAGGATTACAACAAACGGCTGGTAGGGACTACACGACGTTCCTCCCAGGTTAGTGACATCACTAACCCTAAAATATACATAAACCCCACCCCCGGGAGCGCGATTTATAGATTATCATGATAGAATATGCTAATCAATGACTAGAAGATAGCTAACTCCTCATCAGCTACATACATTTAAATATAAACAAAAAAGTTTTTGACATTTTCAGGACACAAGCTGTTGAAGCTCCGCCCCCTGAGCCGGTAGCAGCAGCTCATTTGCATTTAAAGGGACAGACACAAAAACAGTGCATTTTTGCTCACCCTCAAAAAGTGACAATTTTAACATGCTATATAAAAATATCTGTGGGGCATTTTGAGCTAAAACTTCACATACACACTCTGGGGACATCAGAGATGTTATTTTTATTTTTATTCTTATTTTACATCTTGTGAAAAGGGCATTATACCACCCCTTTAAGAAGCTCCCGCACATACGTCATTATGCGAAGCTCGTGATCCCGTAATGCTTGAATTATTGGCACTCTAATTCAGTCCTGTTTCTGGCACATTTTGGATGTATACTTATTTTCTTTGGGTACTGCATATTAGTTGGATAAGGTTAATCCACTGGGTTTCACGGTTGAAAAAAATTACTTTTGCCTTGTCAAACATATAAAACAAAACTTGAAAGCTTTAATATAGTATTTATAGTATCCATTTATGCTTGAATGATTGGCACTCTCAGTCCTGTTTCTGGCACTTTATGATGTCTCTCTTATTTAAAGGGAGTTTTTTAGTTCACCGAAAAATTTAAATTGGTTGTTAATTTACTCACCCTCGATGTAGGTGACTTTATTTCTTCAGTGGAACAGTAAAGAAGATTTTAAAATCGTGGTCCTCTATGATTCATAAAATGGAAGTCAATGGGTGCCGTCACATTCAGATAAAAAAAAACATATGCACACAAAAAAAAATAATACCTGTGGCTCCTGAGCTTACTTTTAATTTTTTGTTTAATGTGTTTATATTTTGTATACTGCACGCTTTCTTTTTATATACTCAATGTTTTATTGTACAGCACTTTGGTGCAACTCTGTTGCTTTTAAATGTGCTTAGAAATCAATATTGACTTGACTTAAGAAGTGAAACCCTCAGTCTATCCAAGAAACTGAACATCGATGACCACGGTTTCAGCTAAAAATCTTCCTTACTGTTCCACTGAAGTTAAAAGTCACCTACATCTTGGATAGCCTGAGGGAGAGTAAATTAAAAGCTAATTTTCCTTTTTGGGTGAACTATCCCTTTAAAGAATTTAGGGAGTGAGAACCAAAGTGAATGCTTATAGCCTAATAACGAATCCCTCCCAAATCAGCATGCAAGCAAAAGACATCAAAATGACAAGTTTGACACAATTCATATCAGATAAATGTTTTTAACGCACCTGAAGGAACGCTTGCAGTGGGTCATTGCGCATTATGGCGTCCGCAGTCAATGAAGACTTCTCGATCGAGATCCCCTGTAACTGTGCTTGGCACCGGTGCGCCTCTTTAATGCCGTGCAACAACACACGGGATAATCCTTTAGCAAAGTGAACACACTGGCATCATTTCATTGAGTTTGATCAGAACTCCAGCCAGTCAGAATGAAGCGTTTTGCCTTTGAAGATTACCGCTGCCCAATCATCACAGAATAACGAAGAGCTCGAGTCTTTTGAGTGTTTGCTGCTTTGGATAATAAAAGAATTGATTACATGGAGGGTGAGATGGGGAGAGATGAAGGAGGTGCAATTAATAATCTGGATTAAGTGAATGGATCAAAGAAATAATAAAAAGATGGGGTGTATGCCACTAAAATGTTCGGTAAGTGTTGCTTATGTCTATGAGGCTGTATAGAAATGTATACTTATTTTCTTTGCATATTAGTTGGATAAAGTTAATACACAGGGGTTCACGATTGAAAAACTGACTTTTGCCTTGTCAAACATATAAAACAAAAGTTTGATACACATTGCACACAAAACTGAAATAGTATATTTTGGATTCAGATGTTGTTAATTGCCTTTCTGTGAATTTAAGATTTTACAAGCTTTTTAGACTTTACTGATATGAAAAGGAACAGCATGGAAACCTGCCGATCCGTTGAGAGCGGAGGACACGGTTAAGAGTCAGCGTGTGGGAGGCTCAATACCTCTTGAAGTGCTTACAAGGGTGTCCAGAACTAGAGCAACATCTGTGGCTTTCCACAACAAAGCAGAAGTCTGTTCCTTCAGCACACACAGCTTTGAAGTCTCATGAGGACAGAAAGCAGACATTGTTCTCTCGGGTCTACATGAAGGCCCTCCAACCTGGGTCTCTTTAGTTTAAAAGTTTCCCCCAGTAATGTGATAGTTCTCTCCTGTTTCCCTTGGTGAACCTTTGAGGTGAAGTCTGGTTTTGTGTTTAAAAGCCAGAGTCGTTTAGCCCTGGGTTATGAACTGGGGTGGTTAGTGTGTGTGTGTGTGTGTGTCCTGCATGCATGCTTAAAGGTGCGTGTACGGTCACTTTGGACTATAAAGCCAGTTGACCTCTTTGGACTATAAAGCCAGTTGAAATCTCTCCAAAACTAAATGATTTGAGCTATGCTATACCCATGTTAATTATATAGCTCTATAATTTTAACGTGTCAACATGTAGGTCTATTTTTTTTTTCACCTAAGAAATATTAGAGATAAAATATCAGAGATAAAGTTCTTAAGTTAAGATGCTTGAATGAGAACTCAACCTCAGAGCAATACAAAATTTCCTCTGTATTTGAAAATGTTCAGCAATTTCATTTCCAACTAAATTTAATTAATTTTCTCACACTCTTTATTTACATATGATTTATTAAATTTGCAGTCACACAATCAAAGTGACAAAAAACAAGAATATTAGGACTCCTTGTCAATATTAAAATAACTAGTTGTGCAAAATAAATAAATAATCATCCAAATATACATAAAATATCAGAACTGATTGTCAATATCAAAATAAATTGTGATTCAGTTCCTTAGAGAAATAAAATAAAATAGTCAAGTCACCTTTATTTCCTCAGCTTCTTTAGCTATTAAACAATTTAAAAGAGAATTGGAACCTTTTGACTTTTTACTCACAATTGTGAGTTTACATCTCGCAATTCTGACTTTTTTCCCTCTGAATTACAAGATATAAACTCGCAATTGCAAGTTAAAAAGTTAGAATTGCGATTTATATCACGCAATTCTAACTTTCTAACTTGCAATTGTGACTTTAGAATTGTGAGATAAAAAAAATCGGAGATACCTTTTTTATTTTTTATTCTGTGGTGGAAACAAGCTTCCATAATTATGGCTTTATGCAACAGATATTGTTTCAAAGCAGCTTTACAGAAAATGACGATTGCAAACTAAATTTAATTCTGCTGTAAAGCAGCTCTACGAAGACAACGGTGTCATTGTTCAGCTGAGGTCAGTTCAGAGTTGATTCAGTTTGGATCAATAACTGTGTAAAGTTCATCAACAACGAGTTCAATTCAGGTATAAAGCAGCTCTGCAGAAAACAGTTCAGCTCTCAATAGTGTCGGTGCAGTCGAATCAATAATACTGCTGAATATTATAATGTGTGTAATGTGTGACTCAAAGAGCAATAGTAATAGAGCAGAAATGTTCAGATATGCTTTGAAGTGTGAATCTCTAAAATCAGAACCAAATTTAACCTATAAGCAGGAAAGTTGAAACAGAAATATTGAACCCTGGGCCATTTAGTCCATAGATATACATAATAAAGGCTAGATGTCATACGGCGGAGTCTCTAACGTCATCAGCGGCGGCCATCTTGTCACAGGCAAGCTTTCTGTGGTTCCTGATGTAAGGCGAGTGATCTGCACGAACACAAATCCTCTTATCTCGCTGAAATCTTGACGGATTTACAAACGGTTTGGTTTCTTACAAACGTTATTAACGTGGCTATAATTCTGGATGCTTGAACATGTTGAAATATATAATATTATAATTATTAATAAGTATGCAGTGTCATAACTACATCTCTGACGTTTATAACAAACCAACCCGTTTGAAAATCTGTAGAAAATTGAGCAAGTTACGGCTATTTAAAAAGTACATGCACCATTAAAACACAATATTACGAGTGAGCGAACTGACTGTGACAAGATGGCCGCCAGGTGCGGACGTCGACCTCCATTGGCCAGCAGCGCGGACGAGACATCTAGCCTTTATTATGTATATCTATGATTTAGTTCACCTAAAGATGAAACAGACATGGAAACGTCATGTTTTTATGTGCATGCTAAACACTATAAAACTAATTTCATATGTAACGTTATTCAAATGTAAGCCAGAGGGAAGCATGCATCTGGTTATTGGAGGCTGGACGGTTTATTACAACATGTCTTTCTTTATTGCAAATGTTGGAATTCTCTTGGCATGACAATTAAAAATAAAAAAGCAAGTTATCGGGGTCAGAAGAGGCTGGGGAGGAAGATGCCTGCTAATAGAACCAGGACGCTTTCCACAGGCACTCCAGGGTGTGAGAGTGACCCATTTTACATCGGACCTTTCCTTTGAGGGACACTAAGAGAGACGCGAGAGAGAGAGAGAGACGCGCGAGAGAGAGAGAGAGAGAGAGAGAGAGAGAGAGAGAGAGAGAGAGAGAGAGAGAGAGAGAGAGAGAGAGAGAGAGAGGAATGATAACATTGAGTCTAGTCTGTAATTATATTGTGATGGTTATTAGAGCAGATCGGACACAGACCAATCAGAAGAGTTCTGGGCCAATTAGCTTCATTTATGTGAGTGGCATTTATAATATATTGCCTGTGATATTTGACATATACTATGATATTACCACCGGTCAAGTCGTGTCTTTAACGACTATGTATGAAGATTTACATTAATCATTTGATACAATGCACTCAATATATGTTTTTACATTGTACTTATATATAATGAGATACCTGCATGTAATTATAAGTGACCCTGAACCACAAAACCAGTCACGAGTCGCACGGGTATATTTGTGGCATTAGCCAACAATACACTGTGTGGGTCAAAATTATCGATTTTTCTTTTATGCCAAAAATCATGAGGATATTAAGTAAAGATCAAGTTCCATGAAGATATTTAGTAAATTTGCTATCGTAAATATATAAAACATGTATTTTTGTGAGTGAATGCAGCACAATCGTGAACATAAATGCACAACTTTAAAGGAAATTTTCTCAATGTTTCGATTTTTTTGCATCCTCAGATTCCAGATGTTCAATAGTCATATCTCGGCCAGATATTGTCATATCATAACAAACCATACATCAATGGAAAGCTTATTCATTCAGCTTTCATATTATGTATACATCTCAATTTCAGAAAATTGACCCATGTGACTGGTTTTGAGGTCCATGGTCACATATCTGTAATTAATAACTGTAATTCCATCAATAATTACCCATACCACCAAACCTGTCCCTAACCATACCCTTTAAATCAGCATAGTATAGTGATGGAGAACTGGGCTGCTATTATTACAGACATGAGGTCGTTCAGTAACTGACAGAAGACGCTGCTCAGCTAATGATGTCTGAACCGGTTTTGATGAGCACATTTCCAATTCCCCAGAAAGCACATCAAAGTCACAATCATTGTTCATTACATACCAGCCATGGCCTTCAACGAAGTTGCAGTGCTGCGTTTCCACATGCCTTCACTGAGATGATGTTCTGGTCAAATGCAGACGGTGGAGGAGCCGAAACCTGCATCTGCAGACCCTTCCTTCACTTTCTGGGCTGATTTTGTGGGAAATCTGGGAAATTATACAGATTTAAACTGAGAGCATAAAGAGATGAGAGCATTACATTTTTATTAGTAACTGAAAACAATCAAATAAACTAAAATATTAAATAAATGACACGGGGAAGGCAATGTTTTGTGAAAGGAATGGACTGTTGTTTTGGTAATATTATTGCACATTAAATTAACTGTTTCCTATTTGAATATATAGTCAAATGTAATTTATTCCTTTAATGCAAAGCTGAATTTTCAGCATCATTACTCAAGTCTTCAGTGTCACATGATCCTTCAGAAATCATTTTAATATGATGATTTGAAGAAACATTTCTGAATATTATCAATGTTTTTTAAAAAAATTGTTGCTTCATATTTTTGTGGAAACTGTCACTTTTAATCATTTTAATGCATCATTGCTGAATAAAAGTTAGAATTTCTTTCCTTTTTTAAGATATACTGTAGATTGCACACAAAAATAGAAAATTACAACCTCTAATCTGAATAGTTGCATGTATTGATCAGTTTTTTTTCCATGTCATGAGATTATTTTCACAGATAACAATCTATGGTTTAGTACTTTAGATGTTGGTCATGCAATCTCTTCCTGTCAAAGTAGGACAAACTTTAAAAGTCTTCCTATACTAGTAGTCATTTAGCAGACGCTTTTTCAAACTAACTGACAGTAAACTTAATGGTCAGTAAGCTGGCGTCGAGTGTCTTTCTCAAGGGCACAACATCCATTTGATTGGAGCAATGTCCAAAATTAACAGCTTTTTTTTTTTGGTGCATAATTACTGGAAATGTCCTAATTTTGAAGCCAACATGACAGTGAAAGTGATATGTACATGAATAGAAATGAGTAACGATAATCTAAATCTTTCTTTAAAAGTTACAGCTCGTTCCTCTGAAACGAAATCAATCCATTCATGCGCAGCTGGAAGCTAAACTGTCTCTTTCTATAACTTTTAAGGCATCTTGGATAAAATTTTGTCAGCTGGTTTAAACCTGTTTGCTTGAAGATTTACTTCAGCGGAGGACGTCTGCATTCAGAGGCTGATCAAACTTGTGCAACAGCATCTGCACTTTCTGTCAAAGAGAGGCGCTTACGGCTACAGAACTGAGGAACATCCAGGAAACCGACGGAGAATATCCCTCCTATCTCTCCGACAGGTGCGGGACATTCAGAGCAACTCTGTGTGTGTGTGTGTGTGTTGGCAGAAGATTACCTGTGCGCAAATCTGACAGTGTTTGACGATAAGCACTCAGGCACTGGATCCTGTTAACATGTCTCTGTGATGCTAAGAAGATTCCCCAAATCACAAAGACTGTGGTTACTTTCATCTCGTTTTAAGTTGGTCTCTACAGATCTGTTTCCAGGTATTTAGTCGCCATCGCTGGTCAAATAGCCTAAAAGTTGACCAAAAGATTAATTGTAAGTAACACTGGATGATTGTGAGCTAGCTTTACAGATTAATAACATGCATGCAAACTACTGCTGTCTTCAGCATCCAGTCCAAATCATTCAATCTGCTGTTCAGGTTAGTGGCATTTAAAGGGATGGTTCGGAGTAATTTCAACCTAGGGTCCTTTGCACCATGACCTCGAGCCGAAAACCCCCCCAAGAGTTTTTTTTTCCTTGGTCGAACATTGTTAAAGTTAGAGCTTATTTAGAGATATCAGCTGAATGGCTCCAAGGTTGTATCTGGTAAATTCCCGCACTAATAATGCCCGGAATGGCACCAAACTAATACAGTAGTACAAATAGGTTCTGTACTCATAAAACGAGGCTTTGTAAAGTTTGTAAGTACATCAGGAGTTTATTTAAATAACACTTGCCTGATGGCTTATGCTACTGCTAACCCAGACGTCGAGGTCACTTCTGGGATTTGGGAAAAGCCACTTTTGTTTAAGTCACCATGCAAACTACAACCATCCGATCAATTCCCCATGGACAAAATCAAGATACACCCTATACATTTTTTCTTGTTCCAGAAACTGTTTCCTATATACGTCACAATAGGTAAGAAAAGACTATTGTGATTTTAATACCCACAATATTCAGGATTTCCTCATGAAAACCTTGTCAAGCTTCTCCCTTCACAACTTCTGTATACTCTGAAAACCTCCAACACCCAAAACCCTCGTAAAAACATGAAAAAACAAACAAGCATGCAAGTGCATTTCCAGCATCCATGAGATAATGATTTCATTAAATAACCCACTTCAGCTAATCTAGGCTAAGTAGGCAGTTTGCATGTTTCTAAACAAACCGCCTTTTGAATTAAATATCAGTCAAACACAGTTCAGCACAACAACTCGACAACATTATGCAGAAAAAAAAGATTTATAATTCATTGTGATCTCTTCGACTTGTTTCATATGAGCTCAATAGTTTGATATAATGTAAATGCACAAAAATGAGCTCATGCTTTAAACAGTTTTGTTTTCTAGGACAATTGCACATTTAAAGAGGTATTTACATGTTTTCCTGTTTCATTCGTACTTATGACACTGAACTGACAACTAACACAATTCTGATATGATATATTGGAGCTCCATATTTCAGCGGTCTCTCTTTTTCTGTCTCTTGTCGGACGTGCACACACTCGCTCTCTCTCTAATTCAGCATGAGATTACCCTTCATCATCCATTAACCCTGACTTTCCCGCGAGACTGAGAGGTTAAGGTTCCCGAGTGCCTCTCGGGGAATCAGATTCTCTATTCATTTTCTGTCTCTCGGGAGAGCTGCTTGTTTTCTGCCCTCCGGCCGATCACAGCGCGAATTGACTGTCAATTCAATGCCTATTTATTTTGTCCCTATTTGAATATCATTTGAAAGCTCATTGACACAGAGTCCATTTTGGAAGAAAGTTATATTTACTTCTAAAAGTGCCTGAATATACACCCGGTGATAAAGAAGAAACAATGGGATCAATAATCCTCCCATCTCTAATCCACATTTTTATCTTGTTCTCTTCGGTTCATTAACTTCTGAAATGGAGAAATGTCACTAAACTTCATCTACTTTGAGTCTTTTCATATTTGTTCCACTGTTAAAAAGATGAAAAACACAAGGTAACTTCAAGTCTGCCTCCTAGTCACTGAATACTACAATCAGTAATAAAGACATTTACATTTCAGCAAAACTTAAACTTGACACAGTACAAAATAATTCAATGCACATTATTAAAACTTATAAAATAATTGTATGATTCAGTGGAGTCAGAGAAGAGAGATGCTGGTGGTGAAACACAAGTATATTCATTTAATGAACTCCCTCCTCGTGAATTGTGTGCATAATGTACGCTGGGGTCAAAAAGTCCACATTAAAAAAAGTATCATGCTTTGGTAACTTATTGTTATTGATAATTATGGCATAAAAATGTATAACTATGATGAAATTATGAGATCCTAAGTCATAATCCTGAAATAAAACCTCAAAATGATGAAATACTGTCATAATCATCAGATAAAAACTGATGTCTAAACCTGAGATTAAACCTTAAAATTTACAAAATCCTATAGAAACTCAAAATGATTAGATACTAAGTCATAATAATGAGATAAAACCTCAAAATGATAAGAAATACTCAAAATGGTAAGTCATAATTATGATAAAAACACAAAAAATATGAGATACTAAATCATAATTATGACAAAATTTTAAATTATGAGATAATAAAATAATTGAAATCAATACATTGATACAAATTCTTCTTAAAAATTCATCATAATTGTTTCATAATTTATATTTTTATAAGCTATCTCTATATATAATTACTTGGCATCTCAAAATTTTGACTTTTCGTGTCATAATTTTGACATTTTATTCTCATAATGACAGTACAATTATTTTTGTCATAATTATGACAGTATTTCATGAAGTTTTTATCTCATAATCTCATAATGGAAATGTTTTTTCCATAAGGAAAAACAAGAAGAAAGGGTTAAAGTCAGAATTTCTGGGAATTAAGACAAGCATCCTGTGAGACTCATTCCTTGAACCATATCTTATCAGCAGTCAGAATTGCTTTTATTAATACCGGTTTGTCTAAAAGCAGACTATAAATAGCAATAGTCTTCAAAGTAAATAATGCAATCCAATTACAGCATATCCCTCTGAGGATTAATCTCAAAATAATATAGGGATGATTTTGAGATACTGATTTCCCCAAAATAACGAGGTTTCATTGATTTTGTTTTCTCTGGGTGTTATATGTGATTTAAATCTTGATAGCAGTGACTTTATTACCGTGTTTTATTGGCCTTGAGATGTCGTTTACCACAGTGAGGGATGGACGGTGTGTTAGAGGCAATCTGAGCTGAGGACGGTGATGATTACAGAAAGAAACACACTCGAGCTGTGTGGCATATTGATAATAACACACACGTTATGGACAGGCTGTGGCCCGGGTGTTTAATTCATCACAGGCCACAGACGAATGGACGTCTAACGTGAATAAATGAGTCAATTACAGAAGATGTGCTGCGCGCGTGTGCTTCACCTGCCTGATATTTTCATTATAAATAATGGAAAATAAGACCCTTTTTTCTTCTTTATGTTACAGTCGCAAGCACAGCCTGGAAACGAAGAAAGAAAACACAATGTTGTACATCACAAAATGATGCCAGTCTTTACAGGAATGATTATCTGCATGTTTTGTTCCTGTTTCACTCTTTAGATTGGAAATTATAGGAACAAGGGAATAAAAAAAGGAGAATTTCTGAGTTGCTCTTTACGTACAATGAAACCAAGTGACCGGCTATAAAGCACTGTAAAGTAGTTCATGTGATATACTTCAAGTCTTCTGTAAAGACATATGATTGCTTTGTGTGAGGAAAGGAAAAAAGCACACATTTAAAGGGGTGGTATAATGCCCTTTTCACAAGATGTAAAATAAGAGTGTGTATGTGAAGTTTTAGCTCAAAATACCCCACAGATATTTTTATATCGCATGTTAAAGTTGTCACTTTTTAAGGGTGAGCAAAAAACGCAAAGTTCTTTTGTGTTCTTTTGTGTCTGTCCCTTTAAATGCAAATGAGCTGCTGCTCCCGGCACAGGGGGCGGAGCTTCAAGAACTTGTGTCCTTTCACCTCACACACACACACACTGAAAATTTCATTTCTAAAACTTTCTAACACTAATCCGGGAGGAATGTGGTGTAGTCCGCCTGTAGTCAATAATGTTATCTCTTAAAACTCACCAAAATTACATATTTAAATGTTTTTCCCTGTGAAAAAAAGTTATTCATGCTTTAAAATAGCTTGAATGTAACTTTACACCCTTTTTTCTTTTAGTATACATGGAAACATGAATATACTAATTAGCCCCGCCTCCACGCACTCACACCAGCTCACAGATTCACTCGGCCAACTTACTGAGGTAAACGCTGCACAATGGTATCGCTCTTTACAAAGTCGAAAACATAACAGTAATTAATATGATAAGCCTTTTGCTTGACTATGATATCAAACAGCTAATAATGTGTTGCTAATGTTTCACAAACCATGTTCCCGTTCGCCTCAGAGTCGGACGGCTGCCTTCTAACAATCATCAGAAACAACTCAGAACATCAGTAAAGAAAGGCATATATAGTTCATTATAACATTGTAATATACATCATACACCCGCTATATTGCTAAATCTGGCTTCTCTTGAGGCTTTGCTGGTAATGATATGCTAAAGCCCAACGCCATGTTGACCTGATTAGTTTGTGACGTCAGAAACACCAGTGATTTCAAACCGTGTTTTTAAGACTGTCTTTGGTTCTCTGCAGTTTTAAGGAGAAAATACTCAGCAATGCTGCCGACTTATGAATTTACGCATGGTTTGTCTTACAGTAAAGCATTAAAAACACCACATAGACACATAAACAACATTAAAAAAACAGATTTTCACCACAGGGGGGACTTGTTAAAATGTTATAGGCAATATCCAAATTCCCTGTACCCACACATGCAAAACAAAACAAGTTTTGAGTCTGTACGCTAAAGCTAAAATAGTTGCATAAAATTGTGAAGAAGAAAAACAAAATGTTTGAGGAATATCAGTTTTTCAAGCGCAGTAATGAGTGAATCTGACTGCAGAGAACTGTCAGGTGAGTGACAGGTTAGACAATTATTAGTTTGACTGGCTGTTCATGTGCATCACAAAACCAGCAAAGCCCGATGGACAGAGCTCTCAAAGCACAAATGTAAAACGAAAAAGTTCTACACATTCATTAGTACCTTATAAAAAAACATTAGAAAATAAAACCGTTGCCTTTGAAGGGATAGTTCACCCAAAAATTACACTTCTGTCATTAATTATTCACCCTTATGTCGTTCCAAACCCGTTCATCTTCGGAACATAAATTAAGATATTTTTGATGAAATCTTTCTTCCTGTCCCTCCATTGACATCAAACATCATTGCAACTTTCAAGGCCCAGAAAGGTAGTAAAGACATCATTAAAATAGTCCATGTAACTACAGTACAACCTTAAAGTCCCTGTAAAGGCAATTCTAAAAAAAAAATCTTAACACATTAGAAATGTATTGTGAACTGTGAAGTACTAAATTGTGGAGTTACACCATTAAACAGTTTTTCACCGTTGCCGTTCAGGATTTTTTGGGCGGGGCTTAGGATGCTTTCACACCTGCCTCGTTTAGTTGGGTTGAATCGCACTAGAGTTCGTTGTCCCCCGTGGTGCGGTTGGTTTGCGCAGGTGTGAATGTCGCAATCGCACTCGGGTGCGCACCAAAAGCGGACCAAACAAGCGTACCGAGACCACCGGTACGCTTTCTAACAAACTCTGGAGCGGTTCGTTTGTGGTGAGAACGTGATCCGACCTCGAACAGACCCAACTGCCAAAGAACTGTGCGTTTTTGGACTAAACCAGCTGCCGTAGTCATTATGTCACTGTTTAGCAACATTAATGCACGTCTCCTCCTGAAGTGATGCCGCATGCAGTGCATAAAACATTATTTTCAAGGTCGCTTAAAGGGGTCATGACATGGGTTTTTTTTTATTTGATAATTATGTTCCCTTAGGTGCAATTATAGTATTACTATAGTTTTTTTTACAAAAAACTTTTAAAATGTAGTGATTTATGACCTTTTCCCACCCTGTTTCTCATCCTCTGATTCAAACAGTCTGTTTTGGGGTGTTTCCCCTTTAAGAGTTCAGTGCTAACGCCCACTGTTATGATTGGCTAACGTCAGTGCCTATGCATCAATTATTAACGCCCCCAGCCAGAATATTTGCGGATTCGGCGTTTTTAAGAAGTAGTTTTGTTAAAAAGTTTTAAATACATTACTTACAGTTTGCGTCGTCGTTGTTGAGCCCAGAATAGTCGGCACGGACTTATCTTTGAGCAACAGTTTTCTGGCAAAGCCAGCATCATTTTGGGATTTGTTCTCAAAACAGTCATCCTTCAAATGTATAGAACAAACGCTTAAATTAACACTGCCGTGACTGGGACGTCCGCAAAAAATAAAGTCCATCCATTTTTCCCTGACGACTGGATCTTTCACAGCGTATTCAAAGATGTTGTTTGTCCACAGCCAGGAACAGCACATCTGTGGCATCGTAATTTCCCTGTACACAGACCCACTCGCTGTCCGTCGACTGAACACTTGTGAGGCGCGCGGCGCGCGGGCGCGACAGTGATACGAAATGAGCGTAGTTGTCTTGCGCTTTAAGCGTAGTTGTCTTGTGCTGGAGGCGGTCATTATGCAAACGCTGGTACGTCACTTCGTACCGTGACGTCACTTCTTACCATGGATCCAGAACGAGCTGTATTTAGAGCTTGATTAAATAAATGATTCGTTTATAATGGGGAGGAAGTCTTAAGCTATGAAACTTGCAGGACGTTTTAATGGTACAAAGACCTCTTATATACCAAAAGATCAAGGCAAATTTGGTTTCTCATGTCATGACCCCTTTAATTCTCAAATGTTATTGTTTGCCTAAAGTGATGTAGAACTATATAATAAACTATGACCAGGAATACAATCAGCCCACGCAGTCGTCTCTCCATAGTAAAAAGTGGCGTGTTGTCTGCCGGATTTTCCTCCTCTTTGTTTACTTTCGTTATTCTGTTGGAATTAATTTGGTTAATTCTGACGGAATTTTCCCGCACGTTAATTCTGACAATCGAAGTGCAGTCATGAAAATACGTTCAAGACACATCTGGCCAACGAGTGATGTGGATGTTGTCACGTGACTGCATTTTGGTTCGTTTCATCAACTGATTCGGACCAGAGCAATCAGTGTGAACCGAACTACAGATGTGAAAGCACCCTAAAGCGGAGGCTCGATGAGGCACTGGAGCCGCTGAGCTCCTGGACTGACAATATAACCAGAGCACATTCACATCATTTCGCCGCTCAATCGCGACTCGAGTTACTGTCAGTACTTTTAGTTACTACAGTTTGCTAGCTAGCCATGCCTTCGTCATGGAAATGCGTACTACCTGGATGCGATCACTTACAAAACAAATCGGTGTCCTTATTTAAATTTCCGAAAAACGATCACATCAAGAAGATTTGGATTAATTTTGTGAAGAGCCACCTTGATGGAGAGCTGAGGATCGCCGCCAACACCCGCCTCTGTAGTGATCATTTTACACGGGATAGTTTTATACATTTTTGTCGGAGACAACTGGGATTCACTGATAATCCCGTTACTGGTGAATGTGGCCGAACCGACAATCTCCCGCCTCGGCCTTCATTCTCCCGTCAGGAAAGCAGTATCACCTAATATCACCGTCGGCAGCTTTCCCGCGAGTGGGCGTGGTTTCAGCCAGCGGACACGCCCCCAGCGTTTGAGAGCAGAATACTGCTAATTTTTTCAAGATTTTGATAGCTTATTTTATTTACTTGGTGGCTTTTTTATCATTCAAATTTGGCTGGGTGGCTAATCACAAATTTTTCTGTGGTGTGACAAACTCAGAACACATACCGGTACTTAATTTTGACTTTACAGGGACTTTAATGTTATGAATAATAATAATAATAATAATTCGTTACATTTATATAGCGCTTTATCTGAGACCTCAAAGCGCTTTACATAGAAGGGGGGGGGGGAATCTCCTCAACCACCACCAATGTGCAGCATCCACTTGGATGATGCGACGGCAGCCATATTGCGCCAGAACGCCCACCACACACCAGCTTACTGGTGGAGAGGAGACAGTGATGAAGCCAATCAGTATATATGGGGATGATTAGGAGGCCATGATGGACAGAGGCCAAGGGGCAAATTTGGCCAGGACACCGGGGTTACACCCCTACTCTTTTTCGAAGGACATCCTGGGATTTTTAATGACCACAGAGAGTCAGGACCTCGGTTTAATGTCTCATCCGAAGGACGGCGCTCTTTTGGCAGTATAGTGTCCCCGTCACTACACTGGGGCGTTAGGACCCACACAGACCACAGGGTGAGCGCCCCCTGCTGGTCTCACTAACACCTCTTCCAGCAGCAACCTGGTTTTCCCAGGAGGTCTCCCATCCAGGTACTAACCAGGCTCAGCCCCGCTTAGCTTCAGTGGGCAACCAGTCTTTGGCTACAGGGTGAAATGGCTGCTTTGAGGCGACGTGAATACTTTTTGTGCAAAAAAAAAAAAGACTTTATTCAACAATTTCTTGTTTTCTGTGTCATTTGCGCAGTAACCCAGAAGCGTTGTAGCCTACTGTGTTTACTCTGTTAATAGCGTATCACTAATACTAACTAGCTGACGATAATCTAACGGCTCAAATGTTTCAGTTCATCAAGATAAATAGAAAGTAAAAAAAATTCATTTATTTGAAACATAAATGTTTTGTAACTTTATAAATGTCTTTACTGCCACTCTTTACTTTTCCATTTTTGAGTGAACTATCCCTTTAACGTGATCCTTGAAACAATAAACACTCTCACACACTGAAAAGGACAGGAGAGGGAGGAAAGCGGGGAAAGGGTGAGCGGTGATAAATGATATCGACTCTGGTGGCGCTGACAGATAGAAGCTGTTAACAGGGGGTCAGAATTAGTCTCTGTCGGCCGCAGTCATAAACCTGACCCCTCATTAGAGAAAGGGACAGGCCAAGGAGCTCGGGAACACCTGGAGAGTCCGTTAGCACAGGAGCAATTCCCAGTCGAACTGCTGATGCTAACCAGACAAACCCTGATCTGATGCTGGGACACACCGACACTGAATTTACCTGGAGGAAGTTAATACTTTCATTCAGCAAGGATCCATTACATTGATCTAAAAAAGGACAATTAAGACATTTATAATGTTACAGGATATTTCTATTTCTATTCGTTATTCTTTTGAACTTTATGTTCATCATAGAATCCCGAAAAAAGTATCAGTATCCATAAAAATATGAAGCAGCACAACTTGCTAGAAATGCTAGATAATAATTAGAAAAGTTTTCTGAGCACCAATATATATAGCGCATATACAGGTGAAAAAACACCTTTTTTGTGTGTATAAAACATAATAAAATCTCATATATATATTTACAGGTGAAACTCAAAAACTGTGAATATCGTGCAAAAGTTCATTTATTTCAGTAATTCAACTTAAAAGGTGAAACTAATATATTATATAGACTCATTACATGCAAAGTGAGATATTTCAAGCCTTTATTTGTTATAATTGTGTAAAAAATTTCAAAATTATAATATTGTGAAAAGGTCTATAAGCCATAATCATAAAAATTATAACAAATAAAGGCTTGAAATATCTCACTTTGCATGTAATGAGTCTATATATTAGTTTCATAGTTTCACCTTTTAAGTTGAATTACTGAAATACATTTACTCTAGCACGATATTTAAAAAAAATTAGTTTCAACTGTATATATATATATATGATATTTTATTATGTTTTATACACACCAACTTTTTGCTTAGTTATATTTGACTGTAAATCTCTCGTTCAGTTCCTTTGCTGTGTGTGTGTTGGCATAGATGTAGGTCATAAGAGTGGGCTGTAAAGTATCATCTGCTATAATAATCCCTCCCACACATCAATTATCATCCATAAGTGGTCTTAGTATTGAGTAATTAACCTTTTTTCAGCAGTCTGTGAAGTGTCTGCGGCAGAACCAGAGGGTTTGCAAAGTGATCAAATCTGAGGTGGTTTCAAAACAGATCAAATATCAGATGAGCTCTAAAAAATTTAATAACAAAAAGTAACAACATAATCTCTGACCTATACTGCAAAAGTCCTTTCAAAACTGTAATATTAGATTCAAATATCTGCATGATTTGAGGGATCATGATGTCTGTAGCATAAACAGTGCAGGATGTGTTTAATAATCAGATTTCGGAGTTTAAGAATGAGACGCATCTTTTTTTCGCCAACACTTGACCCATTAATAGTAACACGTACTATCTATTTAAAAAAATTAAAAATAAAACTTGCTACGTGTACTGTGATAGACTAACTCTTGCTGCCATGTTAGTTTGATTGCTTCTATTGCTCTCCTCATTTGTAAGTCGCTTTGGATAAAAGCATCTGCTAAATGTTTAAATGTAAATGTAAATGTAATAGTAATTCCTAGCTATTTTCTAAAGCGGTGTAAACACTGTATCCATTATACTTTATCTCAAAAAAAGCAATTCACTTTCGAGTTTGATGTGACAATGAAATTGCTTCCAAATCCCTGTCAAAGCTAGTGTTACCTTTTTCTTTTTGCCTTCCAAAACAATGTTAGAATATACAGAAACAACTTGCGATGTGAGAGGCCACGGGGAGCCATCACAGCCTTCTCAGACACAGCATGCAGAGCCGCCGTGTGGATGCTGGAAGTGTGTGTGTGTGTGTGAGAGAAATGACACTAACAGAATCATTTCACGCTTGGTTGCACTCGCTCCCAGACACACAGATGCGCGCGCACACTCGCACTCGCACACACACACACACACACACACACACACACACACACACACACACATATTTTTATAGAGTTATTATAGCTAACTAAAACTATGTACATAAAAACATTTTCACTATACTTGAAATAAAATCAATGTTAACTGAGAATAAAATAAAATACTAAAACATGAAAAGACTCAAACTTATCTTATTTAAACTAGTTGCCAAAGCAATGTCATAATGTACTGTTGTAATCATAATGATTTAATACTGAATTAATTGCAATGTACACTCTAAAAAATGCTGGGTTGTTTTAACCCAATTTTGGGTCAAATATGGACAAACCCAGCCATTGGGTTAACTTTTTTTATTGCATTTTTGATTCAACGTTTGGGTTTGTCCATATTTGACCCAAAATTGGGTTGAAACAAATCAGCATTTTTTAGAGTGTAATAAAGAGCTTATTTCAATGCATTGTAGGATTCTCCATAAATGCAATGCAATGCAATGCTACATTAAAATTTGTTAATCTTATTACTGTAGTTCCTATAGATGATCTTGAGCATGGGTTTGCGACATCGATGTTTGATTTCAAGAGAACACATTAATTGCAAAGCTTGCATGCACTCTAAAAAATGCTGGGTTGTTTTAACCCAATTTTGGGTCAAATATGGACAAACCTAAACGTTGGATCAAAAATGCAATTAAAAAATTGGTCCCACTTTATATTAAGTGGCTTTAAGTACTGTACTTCCATTGAAATGAACTATTTGATACAATGGACTTATTGTGTACATATATGTTTTTTACATTGTACTTATATTTTTAAAATAACAGCATGTAATTACAGCAGTAATTGATTTATGTAATTACATTTGTAATTACACAGTTGACCCTTCCCTTATACCTTAACCCACCCTTAAACTTAACCATACCAGCACACCTGTCCCTAACCTTACCCGTATCACACCGCAATAGCAGCAAAAGTGTTTTACAATACAACATGAACACAATAAGTACATTGTACTTATTTTTTGATGTAAGTACATAATACTTAAAGCCACTTAATATAAAGTGGGACCAAAAAATTTAACCCAATGGCTGGGTTTGTCCATATTTGACCCAAAATTGGGTTAAAACAACCCAGCATTTTTTAGAGTGTGTAATTGCATTGGACAGAAGCCTCCAGCTTTTGGAAAACATTGAGGGATCATGCATATAACCCCTTAAAGTCCTGCCTATGTAAATAGCACTGAAACAGCGCTGTCCTGTCTTGTCCCTCACATACACTCACATATATATTCACAAGGATTTCCACTTACCCCTCACCTTCCTACTTTGCGTATTACGTTTTCCAGCACATGAAAACATAAAGCGATGGAGTACAAGAGTGCACTATAACAGAGGAAATCAAAAACCTGAAGATTAGAGAGTCGAAAGGAACAACAGTTTGTTGCAAAGAGCAAATATTCATGCCAAATGCACATAATCTGTCATATGACCTCTTGTTTCTCAATTATGGCCAACATCATAAAACATATACACACAAACTCTCTCGTAATGCGGTGTTTGAGCTTGCCGTCTTCATGAATGGAGTTAATTGCACGTGAAAATTACCATCAGGCGCCATCTGTTATGTAAATGCACTGTGATCGTTTCCTTAAGCACTTGCCAAACATTTATACCGCTAAAGTCATGGTGAATGCATCACAAACCTGCAGCAGAAAAGGGTCAGTTTCATTGAAACCATTAGCTTTATGTGTTTGCAATAAACTTCTGTTTCAGCTCGAGTGCGTTTACAGAGATTGGGTTAGACGGTTCATTTCGACTGTGCAAAACGTGTCCCAATATCGGATAAAATACTAAAGTCACGATTTTTAAAGATGAAGATGTTAATAGTTTTTTTGTTTATCACAAAATCAGAATTCAATTAAAAATAAGGGTGAATTTTATTTTATTGTTATTGCTAATTAAAAGTCTTGTGTTTTCAATATCACTTTCAACACTGTCAGTATTTTATAAAAAATCCTTTAACTGTCAAAGGGCAGTTCAGAATGACATCATCTTGGAGGGAAGTGACATCATTTTGGAGGGAAAAATCAACATCACAAACATCAGTATCAAGTATTAGCAATGAGTTTTCTTTCACTTCAATCCTGCCAGAAATTCAACCCTGTTTGCAAAAAAAAAAAAAAAATCACAGAAATCATTTTGATAATATCAATATTTTTAAAGATTTGTTAATTAATAATAATAATTAAAATCTAAAATAAATTAAAATGAAATCCTCCTTCCTAATTGAATAATTGTTATTATTCCTAATGTATGCCATCTCTCAATCTCTGAGCAATAACTAATTTGGGCAATTAAAGTAATAATGTAAGTACCTGAGATTGACTAGAGATTGACAAAATACAACATAGTCATATTCAGGAATTATGAAACGTTCCTGAAACGTTGTAATATGTACGTTTCAGGAATGGTGCAGATATTCAGATGTTGGATGTGAGCAGTGTGTGAGCAACACGCCACCCTGTGGTATATAAATATATCAGACATATAGCGACATGAATGAACATCCACACTGAAGGAGAGCTGTCAATCATAGCTGAGTCTCCAAATATCCCTTACATAACTCAAGCTGGAAATGCTGAGAGACGATCGCATGCATCTTGCAACACAAAAAACAGCGCTTGACGTGCTCTTCAAAAGAGCAGATAGACAATATAATTAGAGTGGTGAAACCCTAATGAGTGTGTGTTTGTGTATGCGTCTTATCTGTGGCCACAGAGCTGTTAAACAGAACCATTCCTTATTTTCCATTATTCACCGCGAGACAAAGCGTGCCTAAAACAACCAGGCTGCTGTCACTTTAATTGCCTTTCCTCGGGCTGCCTATTATCATATAAATGGAGATCAGTTAGTGCAGAAGACATTTCCTTCCTCTGAGTCACATGTCGAAGTGCTTTCTCGCCACTGTATAAATGCACATGTGTGTGAAGCACCCATCAGCCCAAAGGAAAAAGATTACAGTGATGCCAAAAAGCACAGAGTGTGTGTGTGTGTGTGTGTGTGTGTGTGTGTGTGTGTGTGTGTGTGTGTGTGTGTGTTTGTGTGCGTGCACATCGAGTGAGACGCCCACTTATTAACCTTGGTGTGACCTCTGCTTTTGATTATGTGCAGAGAGGAATACCAAATGATGAAGAGCAGCCTGCTTATTTCTTCACACAGATTTAGGCCTTCACTATCTAATAGAGGACATACAGCAAACGTCTATTGTTCTTATGTCTATCTATCTGTCTATCTATCTGTCTATCTATCTGTCTATCTATCTATCTGTCTATCTATCTATCTATCTATCTATCTATCTATCTATCTATCTATCTATCTATCTATCTATCTATCTATCTATCTATCTGTCTGTCTGTCTGTCTGTCTGTCTGTCTGTCTGTCTGTCTGTCTGTCTGTCTGTCTGTCTGTCTGTCTGTCTGTCTATCTATCTATCTATCTATCTATCCATCTATCCATCTATCCTCTCCGTTTTGGCCTTTGTGCACGTTACATTTACACAACAACGACTAACAACTGAAACGTTTTTCTATTGTGTTTTTCGTGTACACACAACGTCACGTATCTGTGAAAACGACTAAAAGCGCTGTATGCTGCTGCCAGGCCAGTAGCTGTCGATGTCACTTTGTAAAGAAACACTACACGCCTATAGACTGAACACGTAATATGCCTGTGCATGACCTCACTGTTTTCACAAATTCGGGTTTTTGTAGTTTACAGAGTCGATAACGGTTTTGTCCTCAGAAACGTGCACTTCCCAGGCCCCCAAAACAATGTTGACGTGTAAATGAACGGCCAAAACGCATAAAAAGTTTTCCGTTTTTAGATGAAAACGGTGTTGTGTAAACGGCCCCTAGACTGCGTTGTTGTCCTGTGAGAAGTAAACTGAGCTTTTAAAAAGGCTTTCCGAAGTGGATAAATTTATAAACGCTGTTTTCGCGTTTATAAACGCTGAGGCTTTCGAAAACCACGTTTAGTCGTGACGCATATTATACCAATAGATATTCATGTTTATACCCAGTATCGTGCCTGTTATGTGCTATTCCCTTTCACACTGTTGCTAAAGATGTTACGTTTTTACACTCTTCATATCATAGTCCTGCAAAGATGACAAAATGTTCTTTGCAATTGCTGTCCTGCAGTGAAACCACGAGAGCAATTGCTAAATAAAATGATCCTGCCAGAAGTTTATTATGTCCTGCTCCTGTCTAATCTCAGTAAACTTTTATAAGGTTTTACACGTGAATTTAACGTTTTCTGGCATTTCTGTGTGGATACGAAAATGTTGTTTTCAAATGTATCTGGGTCAATATATATATATACACACACACACACACACACACACATCTATAGTAAGACCTTGATTAGCTGATTCGTTTAATTGGGGTTGGAGGTAAATTTAGCAGGACAGTAGCCCTCCAATAGGATTCCTGGACACCCCGTATATAGACTGTAACCCAAACCATGTCCCTAAAATATAAATATATACAATTTTAGATCAGATCTGGTATCCAAGTTCAGAAGTAGCAATAGTGAATATAGGGATGAACTGGAAGTTACAGTAACATCCACATTACCGGTATTTATGTTTTTTATTTTTTTAAATAGAACGGCCTGAAAAGCATCTGATGATAAATTCACTCTAGCAAACAGAGTAATATTAGTATTATTGTGCTGTCAGGATAAAACATCATGACATTTAGTTTGTTCAGCGGGGGTTCGATTTTCCATATGAGCTGTAAAATTAAAGCTCGCCCTGAGCGGCTCAGAGCAATCAGCAATCTACTTATTATGCAAACAGGAACATTGTGCAGACTTAGCCAGAGGAGGAGCGTTAACACATATACAAGAGCGAGGGAAACAATACTGGTGCGTATGGTCAGAGGAACACTGGGGCAGTCTCTGGATATGTTCAGCTACTTCTCACAACTTCAAGTGACCTTGGACCACAAAACCAGTCACATGGGTACATTTTGTGAAATTGAGATTTATATATCATATGAAAGCTAATTAAATAAGCTTTCCATTTACATATGGTTTGTTATGATATGACAATATTTGGCCGAGATACAACTATTTGAAAATCTGGAATCTGAGGATGCAAAAAAATCTAAACATTGATAAAATCTCCTTCAGAGTTGTGCATTTATGTTCACGATTTTGCAGCAGTCACTCACAAAAATACATGTTTTATATATTTACAGTAGGAAATTTACTAAATATCTTCATGGAACAAGATCTTTACTTAATATCATAATGATTTTTGGCATAAAATAATTTTTTTAAATTTTGACCCATACAAAGTATTGTTGGCTATTGCCACAGATATACCCGTGCGACTCGAGACTGGTTTTGTGATCCAGGGTCACATATAGTATGTCATTTTCTGGATGACCTACTATACTAGCCAATATATGGCATATACCAGAGCACAATGCATTGCTCTTGATTTCTGTTTCCACTGTGACCAAGTAAAATCAGCTAATCAGCTAAGGAGATGTTTCATCTCAAGGGGTTAATCCTCGCAATAAAGATATGTTAATAAATAAATAAATAATCGATTCTAACAACATTAAAGCTCTTTTGTCCACTTTCAACCACTTCAGTCGTGATTTCATCCAGGGGAGGGTCTATGGGCGGATACATGTATGGGTTTTTCAGATATTTCAGTCTAATGGACAAAATAACCATGCGCAATTTACATAAGAACGCGCTCGGAGACGACACAAAAACACACGGAGAGCATCAGCTTTAGTTTCTGCTCTGAAGCCGCAAGACCAGCTGAACGCTGTGAGTGTGTTTAAGAAATCATGAATGGGGAGAGAACATTGTGCTTGGTACGTTTTCATCTTCAAACCAAACAAAAAGTTTAATTCCCGTCTGGCTAGCACTCTTCCCATAATGTTTACTCATTAGATCTGTAGTCAAGTCATCTTCATTTATATAGCGCTTTTAACAATGTAGATTGTTTCAAAGCGGCTTTACAGAGATAAACGTATCATTTAAGGTAACAGATTGTTTTGTCTTTATAGCGGTTCTTGAATAAAGATATTTTCCAGCTAAAGTTAGTTTTGATTGATTCACTGCCATTGCAACGATCATTAGTTATTAAATTAGAGACCACTAAGACGACACCATTCTCTCTACACAGACTTTAAACCCGAACCTGTGAGAAACGCTGATGGCGCTCACGTGCGCATCAAGAATTAATTCTATAGTTATGCGCGTTTGAATATATGTGCGCAGGTTTGTAATTCCCTACAAACCAAGCCTTAACAAACTACTTGTCTGGCCTTAAACATTTTTAGACAGAATTTTATCACTTCGGGGTAGATACGCGAAACCGAAATTATCCCGACAACGCTTTATCTGTAGAGTGGTAAAGGGATCCTTCACAGGGGAGAGGCTAGTTGGCACTTAAGCACTGCGAAAACAGTAGACGGAGAGTAGACGGTCTTTTGTGGATGTTTGAACACATTCGATCACATGAGTGTTTACACTACGAAAGCAATCCGGTCTAATGTGTTTTCAACTCCCTCTGGAAGTGTCTGAAAGTGGACAAGCTCAAAACATTTTATACCCTGTTTACACCGTTGTCCACTTGTGAATCGACTGAAAGATCGACCAAAACTCAATTTACACCAGGTGTAAAAAGGACCTAAGCACATTAAGGACACAGCCTCACTAGGATATATCCTTCTGTTTAAGCACATTATTATTTAATGTATGATGGTTATATGTAATACTGTTTACGTGACTCTACATGGCCTCATTAATTGCCCCTTGGGGACAAATAAAGTGTTTTGAATTTCATTTAATTTAATTAAATTACTAACGCAACTCAACCTTTATTTTGCACATGCCTTGGGCAGGAATTATTTAAATGAGGAATATTGTGACGTGTTCGTTCCAGGAAGAAAACTCAAGACTACAATGGAGGCGTTTCAGGGAGTTCAGAAACAGTGACACTGATATAGAGAATAACTCCCGCTGGAGGGACTTAAGCCCCATTCACACAGAGATTCCGGAAAATACACGGATAATGTGACCCAGGATTTGTCCCGGGATTGTTTGATTTTGGTTCATTTACACTGCCAGTGATTTTACAGGATCTGTGAGTACGTTCACACACATCCCGGTAAGATCCCGTAAAGACACGTGACGTCAGGATGAGACGCGTACCGTTCCACAAAGCTGGCGAACGATCTCAGCTTCAGGGCGGATAGTAAGGAGCTCCTTGTCTCAACGCGCTGTGTGAAAGGGGCTTTTGTAACTTTGCAGAGCTTTTTCATGCTAAAATGGCAACATTACAAAAAAAAAAAAAAAAAATGGGACCCCTTTAAACTTGTTTTTCCAGTTAGTATCCAACAGCTTAATTGCAATTAACGAAAATAATTTCTGACAGTTCTAGTTTTTGTTTTATTTACCAATAGAAACCCTCACATACAGTACACTACATTCACCATAGTGAGAACTCATCGTCACACACGTGGACACACAGATTTTGGCACAGAGCAGCTTCAGTCAGCATGTGAGAGAGCATAAAGACGGCAGCTGTGACGAGAGAGAGAAGGTTAAAGATATGCAGCCCAGGGGGAAAGAGAAATGCTATTCAGTCACCACTCATTAGCTTAATATTTCCCCAGCATGATTACAGCAATCACTGTCTGTCCCGCTCCGACCCCACACCGAAATACCCCTCGCCATGACGCTTGTGCAACTGCTCCATTTTGTTGTCATGGAAACAAAACTATTTTACCCCCATCAGCCCGTGGTTTCTGCATCTAAAGTGTGCATCTCGTGTCCTCTGAAACAGAACGATTCGGGGCTCTTTAAAGCAAAGTAATGATGCTATCCAGATTTCCCTACCCCCCATTTTAAGCTTGAGCTACTGAAATCTTACATCTCATTCTCTCTTATAAATGCTTCTTCATCCTCCCCATTTAGATAGCTTATCATCTGAATGTCAAGCTGGTACCTACAGCTGAGCTGACTCAGGAAAGTTCAAGAGTTTAAAAGCTCAGTGGAGAAACTACATCAGGGGAAGGTTAGAGAGCTTATAGTGCTGCCACAGGTCTCCGTCTCATTGATTTGTACTTCAAAATGTGTTTAAAGGTTGTGAATGGTCTTGCCGCCACTCAATACTCAACAATCACCAGATAATGTGGATCAATTGAAAGGAATGGAAGAAACAAACTCAAATCTCATGCATACGGTGGGCAAACTGAACACTGAGGAATTCAGAAATTCAAATAACATTTTCATTTACACGTATATTATCGTGATAACAATACAATTTACAGAGAAATGGAAAATGCTTAAATCACAACAGAATAGAAAATAAAAGCATTTTTTATTATGGCGCAAAATGTAATATTATCACCCAGCTTATATATCGTTATACAAGTTATATTGTTTGTGTGTGTGTGTGTGTGTATATATATATATATATATATACATGCAAATAAATACTTTATTATAGCAAATCTCAACTGCTTGATTGCTTTCATTGTAGCAAAATGTAAACTAGAGGCCAAAAGTGACACTTTGACATCTTTACCCTTTATTCAAATACAAAATTTAATTTAAATTAATTTTTAAAGATTTTTTAATTATATTGTGTAGTGCTTGGGAGTTGGAATTGTTTTATTTGTGATATTAAGGCAATGAAACATGCCAAATTATGCAGAAATAATGTTTGGCCAGGCTGTCATACAAAGAAAAGTATGAACCAATGAAATATTAATAACCAGTTATGTTGTTGTCAATGTTCCTGTGAGCTTTTTGCCTTTCTATGCATTTTTTTTGCATAGTAAAATAGAACCTGTAGCTTTAGTTACCTTTTTTTTGTGCAAAAATGATGTCAGATAAATTCCTTAACCAAGTTTAGTGTTTAGTTCTTCCCTTTAAACTATATTTACAAAATATGAAACACACATTTATCTCATATTTTGATGGATTAATCAAACTTCTAGATGCATTGAAAACAAATATACAATACAATATATCACTTTTGGCCACTAATATATGATCACCCATGCAGCTCTAATCTGCAAAATGCATCAGTAACACTTTATTATAATGATTTCTGAAGGATCATGTGACACTGAAGACTGGAGTAATGATGCTGAAAATTCTGATTTGATCACAGAAATAAAATACATTTTAAAATATATTCACATGGTTATTTTAAATGTTAATAATGTTTTACAATATTCCTGTTTTTACTGTATTTTTGACCCAAAAAATGCAGCCTTGGTGAGGAAAAAATACTTATTTTAGAAACATAAAAAAATCTTACCGACCCAAATTGTCTCTCAATTTATTCATCAAGTTGGTTAAGAACCAGATGAATAATGTCTGAGGAAAAGGTTGCATGTGTGTATGCGTGAAATGAGAGGACAGAGGGAGAAATGCTAGTGTATCCTCTCTCTGTCACAATGATCTATGATATATTGTTATATGTGATATCTTTGTTGAATATAAGGGCAACTTTCAGCTCTCACTTGATATCT
This sequence comes from Phoxinus phoxinus, assembly GCF_949152265.1. Classification (NCBI taxonomy): domain Eukaryota; kingdom Metazoa; phylum Chordata; class Actinopteri; order Cypriniformes; family Leuciscidae; genus Phoxinus; species Phoxinus phoxinus. The sequence goes on from NC_136886.1 coordinate 32,541,054, forward strand.
ATATTGAATGAAATAAAATAATGTACTAAAGCATAGATGGATAAAGCGTGTGTGTGTGTGTGTGTGTGTGGCATTAAATCATATGTGTCCAGATAAAGGATGTGTTCTCCACGGGAAGAAAAACAGAGAGAAGGGAAAGATGTGAGAGAGGAATGACAGATATTCTTCCTCCGCTCGGCCTGACGAATGATGGAAGAGTCAGATCCCACCTGGGGCTCAGAGAGAGAGAGAGAGAGAGAGAGAGAGAGAGAGAGAGAGAGAGAGAGAGAGAGAGAGAGAGAGAGAGAGAGAGAGAGAGAGAGAGAGAGAGAGAGAGGTGGAGAGAGAAGAGAGAGACAGAGATGGAGATAGAGAGATGGAGAGAGAGAAAGAGATGGAGAGAGAGAAAGAGAGAGAGAGATTTGTTGGCAAAACTGAGTGGTAGGAAACTGGTTTTCAGATTTGTATTCTAGTGAAGCACGAGAGAAAAAGGCAAATTTATGGGTGAATGACTGAGAGAAATGGGATGTCCATATTCATTCATCCTTATCATATTTCACATGTCTATATTTTTTCGGTATTTACAGTAGCCTCAAAAAGTCATAAATTAATGTCACTAAATCAATGTTATTTTAGTATCATTGGTATACTATTAAAGGGCATTATATTCAAAATACTATTTTGAATATAATGTCCGTTTCACAAGATGTAACATAAGTCTCTGATGTCTCCAGAGTGTGTGTGTGAAGTTTTAGCTCAAAATACCCCACAGATATGTTTATATAGCATGTTAAAGTTGTCACTTTTTGAGAGTGAGCAAACACTCGTTTTGTGTCTGTTCCTTTAAATGCAAATGAGCTGCTGCTCCCGGCACAGGGGGCGGAGCTTCAAGAGCGTGTCCTTTTTCCTCACACAGACATGCACTGAAAATTTCACAAACTTTTAGCCTTTTATGTTCAAACCGGAGTCAGAAAGATGTAAACGGAGTTAATGATGGAGAGACTGAAGAAGAAGTGACAACATGTAGAAGCAACAGGACAAGCAACAGGACATTTCTGAATGGTTAGTTGATGAATTTATGCAGCTTATGTGGAGTTATCTTCTAGTCATTAATTAGCATATTCTGTCTTGATAATCTATAAATCGTGTTCAGGGTTTATGTACATTTTAGGGTTGGTGATGTCACTAACCCAGGAGGAATGTCGTGTAGTCTCTACCAGCCGTTTGTTGTAGTCCTTTTCTTTAAAAGCAAATATCTCCCTTTGCTTTGAACTTTGAGCGTTGTAACTGCAGATGTTGTTTATGAGCAAACAGCAACATTACACACTAACTAAAGTTAGAAAAGTCAAATCGTAATCAACCACCCCTTTAAAGTTTTTGTTAATATTTTAAATTAGATTTAAATTGTACTATTTTTACTTACATTTTAGTTAAAGTTTTAGTAATTTCATTTTATTCGTTTTTTATATATTATATGTCTATAAAGTTTTATGAATTTTTACAGTATTTATTAGTTTTTGTTTGTTTATCGGTTTAGTTATTTTAGGGTAACACTACAATAAGGTCTCATTTGTTAACATTAGTTATTTGTTATTTATTAATCTTTGTTAATGTTAGTTAATAAAAATGCAGTTGTTCATGTCACTTCACAGTGCATTACCTAATGTCAACAAATACAACTTTTGATTTTAATAATTAGTAAATGATGAAATGAACATTAACACTAAATAAGCTTAATAAATGCTGTAGAAGTCTTGTTGTAAAGTGTGACCTGTACTTCAAATTAAACTAAATGAGAAATGTTGCCTTAGCAGAAAAAAAATTAGTTTAACTTTAACGTTTATTTTGTTTCAAGTAACAATTATTTTTTATGGTTTTAGTTAATGATAATAACCCTGCTTTAAATAAAATTAATTAATCTGCAACCAGTGTTGTGTGTCTGTAGTATTAGAGACATTGTAAAATGCTCAGACAAATAAAAACAACAATTAACTTTTATTTTCTTGAATAGTTCTCTCTCTCTCACACACACACACACACACACACACACACACACACACACACACACACACACACACACACACACACACACACACACACACACACACACACACACACACGTTCAATAGCAGTAAAGCTCATTAACTCATTGATGCGGTGTCCTGGGGGAGATGCTGCTTTTAATTATAACAACAATGAAATGTGAGTGTGTGTGTGTTCACTGCATAACACACCCTGTGGTTTCTATCACACATTTATTATCTGTTAAACACTTGTAAACCACTAAAACACTTTTAGGATCCATCTAAGTCTGGTTAAAAATGATCTTAACTTTATCTGCCTTGACCAAATGAGTCTGCCATTAAAGAGATGTTTACTGTAATATTGCACTGTTGTTGGGCAGGAAAGCCATTTGTCTTTGACATTTTATGACATGTAAAATAATGTGACAGGAAATATGGCTCAGAGAAATGTTGATTTGAACCTTGCAGTGTAGATCTATCATGGCTAGAAGTGTTTGAAGATCAAACTGGGAAGTTTTCAAAAAGGCTTCGTCCATGTACAGTACTTTTATGTACAACATTTAGTTGTAGTGTTTTTCTTTCAATAAATTATTATTTTATGATTATTGCTGCAAGTTGTCACACATGTTTCAAATGCTATAAATTGATACAGTTGATTTAATTATAGTTTTGGGTAACACTTTATTTTACAGTGTCCTTGTTACATATGTTACATGTTCTTACCATAGTAATAACAGTAAATTATGCGTAATTGACCGTTCGCAAAGACCCGCCCCCCTTAGTTACTGTCACTATGTCCGACAAGCTACACCGCTCTCACACACACACCATGTTCTCACGCAGTGAAAAATACATCGCGGAGCAGAGAGGACACTGACAACACACTGACAGACACAGACCAGCTTACTTTGCGGTTACTTTTGATATTAAACAAAGTCTCACCTTTCAAATCTGGTCATTTTTTTCAAGAAATTGAAACAATAAATACCGTTTTGTGGCTCTTTAATGTGTCTGACAGATCGCTGTAGAGCATCAGTTAAAGCCGCTCGTGAACCGATCATCTCTTCCTTCTAGTTCATTTATAGCATCAAATAAACATGAATGAACATCAGAAGGAATGTTGTTTTAACCGCGGAAAGGCGTCAGTACACTCCGCTTCTCAAGTTCAAATCCTCCCATGTTAATCTACTATCTCTCCTGACTGCTTTGTCAGACAAAATGGCGGATGGCGAAGTATGATTGGTCAGATCACCTGTCAATCAAGCTCCCTGCGAAGTGTCAATTACATGCAACTAACCCTCAACCAAATCCTAATCCTAGTACATGTAGTTGCTTAATATTACGCTGTACTTAAATATATAATTACACTGTAACAATGACACCTTAAAATAAAGTTTTACTTTTATAAATAGTTTTACTGTTGAAATGTTACTGAAAACCTATACAGTAAAAGCTGTATTGTGACAAATCACTGTATTGTGACAAAAAAAAATTCCTTTGCATTAGGGCTGAAAATGTTCAATATCTTTCTTGTGCTAAAAAGTGTGACAGCCAGCCTCTGCCTCCTCTAATGTATGCATAAATATATATTTACAGGCATGAGAAGAAAGGAAGCATAAATGAAATGTAAACAGGGTCCAGTATTTTTCCACGCTCTGTTCTGACCTATTTTTAGTTGGTTACATCACATTTTGCCATCAGCAGTTTTTTTTCTTGGGCTTGTTTAAAAGAAAAGCAATCGAGGCGTTGAGTTTGATGGTCAAGAACAGCTTCTGCCTTGTGTGTTTGAGCCGTAGGATGTATTTTACTGTTGTGCAGTGCTGCAGACTCACAATGAAAAGCACAGCTCTATTCATGTAACTACATCATCTAACTCTGACTTTTGTTGTCTGACTTTTATATTTTTTATTTAAAAAAAACCAAACTTTAGCTAATCTAAATGTTTTTTTAGGTTACCGGAAAAACTGTTAACACTTTTTTTAAAAGTGTTCCTTTCATATTAAATAAACATATGCCACGAGTATTACAGTTGCAAGACTGTCTTACAATAATAAAGTATCTACTGCAATATTCACAGTATAAACACTGGTATTCAAATGTCTGAGAAATGTCAAGTCATGTTAAGTTTATTTATCGCAATATGTATCATTTTAAAAGCATTTTTCATTTTTATAATATCTTCAAGCCTTATAGTTGCATTGGTTACACTTTATTGGTGTCCTTGTTACAGTAATTATACGGTAATATTAAGTAACTACATCACTATTAGGATTAGGGTTTGGTTTAGTTTCATGTAATTACTGTATGCATCATTTATAGTTACTACATGTAACCAAAGATATTTTTTTTTGTCACAGACTTTGAACATAAAATATAGTAAAATATGATGATTTGCTGCTCAAGAAACATTTCTGATTATCATCAATGTTAAAAACATATTTTTGTGGAAAACATGCTACATTTTCAGGATTACTTGATAAATACAAAGGTTTGAAAAAAAAACCAATATTTATTTGAAATAGAAAATGTTGTAAATGTCTTTACCGTTACTTTTGATCAACGTACTGAATAAAAGCATACATTCCTTTAAAAAAATCTTATGACCCCAAACCTTTGAATGGTGTATGCTTTACATAAACTGCTCTTATTAATATCATAATTTAAAGGAGAGTGACAAGAAATGGGCTTGCGTATCACAAAACAGAGTCCATGATACATTATCCTTTTAGAAAAACATTTAAATTTCAATTTTGAACTAAATTTTTTCATAGTACAGTGCAGTTATTGCCATGTGAGGGAGGCATTCAGGAAGAATTGAGTCATTGGGTTGCTGTTGGTTCTCTGTGTAACGCTCTTTTAATATATATATATATATAATATATATATATATATATATATATATATATATATATATATATATATATATATATATAACATTGATTTGTTTTATGTACATTTGCTCACCTGTCTGATAAAATACATGCAAGAACTCTGTCAAGTCGAATTTGTCACGGACACGAAGCTCTCGGCATCTCAAAAACACCACGCTTATATTGATCCTCGTGTTTGTTCTCCTTTTTTCCCCAAAGTCTGCTTGCCATGGTCCATAATGTTTGAACGAGACAACAACAGCTAGACGTTACGCACTATGCAGTTGTCCACGTCTGTCGCCATGGTTACTATGGCAGTACGAGCGGAAACCAGGAATAACACGGAGATTGCGTCAGCGTCAGGCGACAAGTGAACAGGTTTTCCGGGACGGCCAATTATTTAAAATTGGAATTTCTCTGAAATTAAAAATCTTTGGGAACTTTTGGGATATTGTAAGTACACAACTGCAGGAAATATATCACACTGTGCAAGTGATTTTTTGGATATTTTATTACAAAATTCTTACATATTGTACCTTTAATATCATAATTTGAAGAGTGTGACAAGGAATGTAGCCTGGCTTTTTTTTATAAAACCGGCTGATTTATGTTGTTCTGTCGGAGCATAGTGTCGGTTTCAGTGAATATGATAAAAAAAAATCTTGCTGACTTCAGCTTTAAAATAAAATCAGAACAGAAAAGACAAAATTATATTAATAAGAATGCAAAATGCTAGCCTGGCTCCGCCCTCCTACATCCGCTCAATTTTCATTTTCCTTCAGAACTACGTCTGGGATTGTGGTGTATTCTTGGGTTTTCTCCAGTCAATTTTTTACCGGTCCAATCAGCGAACAGAGGGAGTGTCTGAGAACGATGACGTTGAGGTTGTGCGCTAGTTTGAGTCGTCATACGTCACGACCAAACGTTAGCGATTGGTTATTGCAGATCCAGAGCAACTCTGGGCAGATCCAATAGTTTTAAACTTCTACAGAGTACCGCCTTCAAGGAAGTTAACGCTTGTCAATGGAGAGAGGCCAGACTCTCTGTACAAATGAAATGTACAAGGAATGTGCTTGTGCATCACGAAACAAGAGTCCACGATACATTATCCTTTTAGAAACAACATTTCAATTTCAACTTTTTTTCCATAGTACAGTGCAGTGCAGTTATTGCCATGAGAGGGAGGCGTTCAGGAAGAATGTGTCGAGTCATTGAGTGGCTGTTGGTTCATTTGTTTTCCCCGCACTCTCTTATAACTCTTAGGGCGTAATGCTCTTTTAATAGAGTTCTGATAAACTCACACGCTGCTCTCTTTTCATCCCTCATAGTAAATGCCTTGGAAACCTAATGATGATGGATACCAGTGCAGACTACAGCACTTAACATGCTCGTTTAAACCTCACGCATAAATTCAGCCGGGACCGGCTCTAATGATTGGCTAACGTGGGACATGCTTGCTGTTAAAGATAAGGAGGTTAGTTACAGCAAGTTTGTTTTGTGGACCAAATGAATTGAAAGCTATGACGCTTCCAGCAAACCCTGAAGACACGGGCACTGTGTGGAACCGGGAAGGCGATCTGGCTGCGCAGAAAACTAGTTTCTTTTCCTGACCTTGACAGCTTTTACATAACATAAACAGTGCGAATACGAGAACCCCTCATTAACCACTAGATAGAGGAAGCAATGGGGTGCAAAAGAGACGAGTGATATAAAGCAGAAAGAGTCAGAGAGAGAGAGAGAGGCGTTTTCCGACTGTCACGACTCTCCTCCATAAATACAGATAATCAGTGGCCTGCACACCGTCCCAAATCTTTCACTTCCTTCGAGTAATTCATTTCTTGCTGACGGGTCTCATTCATTTAAACCTGTGTGTGATGGTTATCTTGTTTAAATGAAGTATTCCTGCCTCGTTGAAGAGAAGCCCTCAATCTTGTTGCTATCTCGAGGAGCAAATCTCTGTGATAGAAATGTGAAAACTCCTGCTCGGCTTCAGCATCCTCATCTCATCCAGCCAGCGATTCATCTAAGCCTCATTTAATCCCTCAAGATTTTAAAACACATTGTGCGACGGATGACAAGACAGCGTTTGCTTCAGGATTTCTGATACATGAAACCAACTGGATTACTGAACACCAACCATGCACCGTGAAACACACACATATACACAACCATGCAGAAGTTTGGGGTCGGTATGTTTTTTTTTTTTTTGCTTAAAGCCTTTTCTGCTTATCAAGGCTGCATTTATTTGATCAAAAATACAGTAAAATCAGTAATATTCTGAAATATTATTACAGTTCAAAATAACTGTTTTCTATTTGAATATATTGTAAAATGTACTTTACTCTTGTGATCAAACCTTTATTTTCAGCATCATTACTCACATGATCCTTCAGAAATCATTCTATTATGCTGATTTGATGCTCATTTTTTATTATTATCAATGTTGAAATCAATTGTGCTGCTTCATAATTTTGTGGAAACTGATACGTTTTTTTAGGATTCTTTGATTAATAGAAAGTTCAAAAGAACAGCATTTATTTATTTGGCGTTCACTGCACGCCATGTCATAATTACGAGATTTCTACTTATTTAATTCTTTCATTCTTGTCGAACTCGAAATGACAAAATACTAGGGAATTTTTTTTATATGATAACATAAACATTTAAAGACAGCCTTAGTGTGAGCTACGAGGTTGATAATATATAAAATTTGCTTCTGTTGAAGCCATCAGCCAGCATTATTTAAGCTTATTTATAAAATAATCGTGTTTAACAGTGAAATTTGAGGTGAAAAACTACATAACCCATGATTCTGTACAGAAAGGTCCACCAATCAGAGTCGAAACAAGCGAAATAGAGAGCCGAAGTCCCTCCCCTTCCGGTGGACCACCATGGGACCTTATTTCTGAAAAATATTGTAGGTAGTCAATGGCGAGAGACAACAAATATTTTGATCTCGTTTGAATTGTGCCCTGAATTACATATGATGTTTGTCAATTTAAAAGATACATTTTAAAGTCAAGAAAGTCGCAGTTTGATGTAAAACTGTTGAGGTATAAGACTGTGAAAATACGTAATTATAAAGACTACAAACCCAAAAGGCGCACATGTGACGTCATACCTTTTCTCTCAATGAATGAAGCTAACTTTACTGAAGCTAACTTTACTGAAGCTAACTTTACTGAAGCTAACTTTACTGAAGCGAACTTTACTGAAGCTAACTTTACTGAAGCTAACTCTACTGAAGCTAACTCTACTGAAGCTAACTTTACTGAAGCTAACTTTACTGAAGCGAACTTTACTGAAGCTAACTTTACTGAAGCTAACTCTACTGAAGCTAACTTTACTGAAGCGAACTTTACTGAAGCTAACTTTACTGAAGCTAACTTTACTGAAGCTAACTTTACTGAAGCTAACTTTACTGAAGCTAACTTTACTGAAGCGAACTTTACTGAAGCGAACTTTACTGAAGCTAACTTTACTGAAGCTAACGTCTGTCATTTTTTCTATAGTCTTACGTTATAATCGTAACGTTACGCCGTCATGCCGGAGTGTGTTGTACCAGACTGCACACACACGAGCAACGGTGACGTATAGTGTGAGACGAGAGATGTAGTTCATTCAGCGATTTTCACATACAACTAAACGTTACTCTTCTGTTTTATGACAAACTGCGACTTTCTTGACTTTTATAATTATATTTTAAATTGACAAACATCATATGTGTAATTCAGGGCACAGTTCAGACGGAATAAAAAGATAAGTTGTCTCTCGCCATTGACTACCATACATATTTTTTTCCGAAATAAGGTCCCATGAGCCGGAAGCGGAGGGGCGGGACTTAGGCTCTCATTAGCTCCGCCCACTCCCATAAAGCACTGTGAATGATGTAATCGAGTCGGCCTCCTTACTCTCAAAATACTCAAATATCTGAATGTATGTGCATATTTTGCAATAAACTTAAAATATATTGTTTTACATATATATATATATATATATATATATATATATATATATATATATATAAAGCAAAACATTTTAAATTAGTAGTTTTCTATTTCTCCATCATTTTTAATTATATTATTGGGATTGTAGCCTAGTTCTTACTATTACTAAAGCTGTTAAGTACACAGTCTTGTATTTTTGTCTAATTTTCAAAAAAGAAATTTGCTTCAAATAAAAGTTTGTAATGTTATGATTCACCTCGTAGCTGGTTGGTTTGGTTCACGGCTTATAACGCTTTAAAAAATACTGTTTTTAAATCCCTATGGGAGAAATTAACGGGAACGTGAACAGCTCCAAGTAGAACGTCACATGTTGTCATCTCATAATTACGGCAATTACGGCATGTGGTGAACGCAGCATTTAGAAATATAACATCCCCATTCTGTTCTCTTCTTCATAGCCTAATATATACTCACAAAAATACCAATTAATTATATTTAATTTCTTTAGCTGCATTCTTTTCCCTTCTTAGTCACATGATAATCGCCTGCATGAACTGCACAGACACACACAAGCAAACACACAAACACAAGCACACACACACACACACACACACACACTTGAAAAAAGTTGACCTTTTCATCTGTGCATTATCATTACACGTCATATTCTGCTCTGCTGACATCGGGGATTCAGAGATATTTCTGCATCTGAACAGAGAGTCACATGTCAGGCCTGTAGGACGGGAAGAGCCGAGAAAAAGCGCTGAATTAACCGCTTTAAAGTGCCCTGCAATTTGCCAGGTGCAGCAATTACTTGTTTCTATGGCAACCGGGCAGGACAGTTTTGTATTTTTTCGCAGAAGGATGAGAGGATGGGCTAACCTAAGACCGCCTGCATCTTCACTGTTTTTGTAATTGCGCATTCTGCGTAGTCAAAGAGACCCCGTGAAACTCAAAATAAACCCCAGGCGCTGTAGCTGAGTGTGATTTGTTTTTAAAGTTACCTGATTGGATTTCATGGCCTGAACCGAATATGAAAGAACACTGTCAAATGCATCCATAAACCAATTTACACACACCGAGATCTTTCTGCTCTACTGAAGGCCGGTCACTTGTTGTAAACTGAAATGTCACAGTCCCACTTATTAAAACTTTCAGGACTGCGTTTACTTACAGAAATGTACAAGCAACTAAACTGAAAATTAAAGGTCAACAAACCAGAAAGAAATATTCGTATAAATAAATGTCGTATAATGATATGTTTTATTAAAAAGCTTTTTGAAAAGAAAGGTCAGAAGGAGCTCAGCATGAGGACAATAAAATGAACTAAAGAAAATAAATAATAACATCTATTCTGTTTGGCAATGTGGCAGGACACACTGTTTAAAATGCATTATGTATTTATGCACCTCTGTTCATTTATGGGGAACTCTAATGTTATGTAAATATTAAACTGCTTCTGTGAACTGTGTGTCGGAAACATCAAACTGTATTATGTACTTTGCATTAAGGTTTTGAGAGTGTGGTTTATAATGTGTATATAAATGGAAAATTGTGTTTCGCCATTGGAAACGACTGTAAAACAACAAATATGGTAAAAATGTATAAGCTATATGTTAGCAGAGCACTTTGTCTTGTCATTAGGCACTTACTTAGCCTACCCATAAATAGTGCAGAATATGAAATATTTATTTGATTGTAACACTATAATATTTCATAATATATATAATATTTCGCAATACCAATTGTTTCTTGTTACCATGTTTAAATTATATTTTGAACCCCATATTTTTAATCTGTTTTTTTTTTTACTTTTAGACCACAATGTTCATGTCTGATATACACAATTTAACCTTTCATGAATTGTATATATACACACACACACACACACACACACACACACACACACTGTATATTCTATCCCCTTACACTGCCCCCATACCTAAACCTGCCCATCACAGGAAACATTCTGCATTTTTACTAAAACATTTTTTGCATTTTTTATGTTTTTTAAGCTATTTGAATTACGAGGACTCATGAAATGTCCTCATAAACCACGTTTAAGTTGTAATACCAGTGTAATACACATGTCATTATACAAATTTGTGTCCTCATAAATCACATAAACAAGCACACACACACACACACACGTGCGCACACACACACACACACACACACACACACACACACACACACACACACACGCGCGCACACACAAAGTTCTGTGATAAAACTGGCGCGGGCTGATAGATCGGTAACTTAATCTGCTTGCAATCACATCATTCTCTATAGAGCACAGCTGATTGGTTCCTTCTGTATCAGTAGCCAATGAGCTCGCTGTTTAACCTTTAAATACTGGTCAGTATTTGCTGTATCAGTTTGCAGCGCACATTCAGAAACCCTCCACCTCCCCCAGCTCCACCTGTATAGATGTTCTCCGGGTAATTCATGTACACTATATTGTATGATATACTCTCTATAGTCTATATATACCCACTGGAACAGAACGTACCAGACAGTAGGTGTGTGTGTGTGTGTGTGTGTGTGTGTGTGTGTGTGTGTGTGTGTGTGTGTGTGTGTGTGTGTGTGTGTGTGTGACACACGATTGTTCGGCCCTCTAGTCTTTTTAGAGCTCCTCTTATACATTATAATGCAGAAGTCTTAGTCCTGCTGGTGTGGCATCATGTGCGATCAAGAGGAGCTCTAAAAAGACTAGAGGGCCGAACAAACGAGTGTCACAGACACACACACACACACACACACACACACACACACACACACACACACACACACACACACACCTGCTGTCTGGTACGTTCTGTTCCAGTGCGCATAAAGCTGCGCTCTGCTGCCACCTACAGACAGAAGGATTGACACCGTACACACTGTGCATCTGTAGGGTTGAACATTTTATAACAGGCTTTCCTAACCAACTGATGCCATGACGTTTTTCAGAGTCGTCATCGTGGATGAGGCCATCATCATCGCAGTCGCCCCCGCAGTGCCCCATCATATGCGTGTGTGTGTGTGTGTGTGTGTGTGTGTGTGTGTGTGTGTGTGTGTTTATCATGAAGGATTCTCCTCTTGTCATACGACTTTCTATTGTTGTGCCTCAACATGTCAAAATCTATAACTTTTGATCGTTTGTGTGTGTGTGTGTGTGTGTGTGTGTGTGTGTGTGTACAGCTACCGCAAATGCACAGTAGATTTCCATATAAATATTAAGGACAAATTGTACACAGTTAAACAATATATGAAGCAACAAATGGTGGGCAATGAAAACTCTCACATTCACATGTCTGTCACGTTTATGCTTAATGCTTATAGATGTGGGTGTGTTCTTCAATCTGTGTCAAGCTCACAGTGACAATGAGGAGCTGTGCAGACAAATATGAAATAGATGCAAAGCTAAACTGACAGTTAAGCTAGCGCACACACACACACACACACACACACACACACACACACACAAAGAGAGAGATGAGAAACAGTGAGTGTAAAGCTAAAGTGACAGCTCTGCTGAGAGAGAGACTAAGCTTTTCAATGAGTCATGACAATCCGTGTATATTAAGGAGAAACTACCTTATTCACACACACAATGGCGAGAGACAATTACATAAGCGCTTCAGCTGAAAGCACAACATGTTTCCTTGTCTAAAAGGTTTTATTTAAACAGGCCATGTTTCGTTGTATGGCTGTTTCTGAGCCTTTTGGGCATCCTAAGCAATTGGTCCCTATTGACAATTTTTTTTATTTTAATAATACTAATCTCAAGATGTATTAAACGAAAAATAACATACAATAAACACATTAGATCAAGTCTCTATATATTTATGATTAGTTTACATTTCTCTGGATGACATAAACTAAATTCATAAATTGCCAAACAAAAACGTTATAAATACATTTTCATTACATAAATTTGAATGCCCTACAATTATAGGTGAACGAAAAATAAAGGTTTTACTGATATTCCCAGTATCAATTTCAGATATAATACAACCGAGATGGTGATCGATGCATTTAATTAAAATAATTATATAATTATTCTAAATATTTCATTGGAGACCGAAATCTATTATCCTCATCTTTAGAGATCCACATATTAACGGACACTTTATCTTGTTGTCTAGACACTCAAGGCCGAATACATGAATATTAGATATTGTGAACAGGGATGCACGATATATCGGCCACCATATCGGTATCGGCCGATATGTTTTTTTTATCGTTATCAGCCTGATAAGAAAATGTGGATTATTCGCTTCAGCTGAGACACTTCAGATGTACACTAGGTGTTTCTCAATGCCAAGGATACTTCCTTGGCAGGACGCGTCCTTCCAAGTCATTTCCTTCAGAGGCTAGGCGAGGATCCTCTTTAGGATTCGAGAGAACACGTACAGCAAGTGCACGTCATTGCTTCCGTCAGTGAAACCCCGCGAACTCTAACGCGAAGCGGAGGGGTCTTGAATAAATCTAAAAGGGTTGTATTTGCTGTAAAAACTGGCTCGCTATACATTATCCCGCTTATTACATGGCTGCCTACCTAACAAAATAAATCAATAATAATAAATCAATAATTTGAGACAAAATATTGATTTCAAAAGGAGTTTATTGATTAAAAAATGATTGTATTGCCTGAGTGAACAGAACTGCGTCCATAGCAACATTCTAGCTGTTAAAACACATGCAATGGTAAAATATGTGAAATGCCGGTGACGGCAAACAAGCTAACAATTGTTAAAATGACAGGTTAGCCATAACGTAATTTGTATAATTTGTAATATCAATACGGTAGTAATTTGTACTGGCATTTAAACGTTAAACTTTACTTATATGACGGTTATAACAAATGTATGGTAACGTAAATATAGCCTACTTGCATTTAAAAGCATATTGCCCCGTTATTGCTCCGACTCCGCTAACATCCGACATTTTGTATTTTTTTTTAAACAAGATAGCAAAGCTGCGCGCATAGGATTGTGGGCGATTTGATAGCGAGAAGAGCGCGAAGTCTACATATATGCACCCTTTTCTGTATATGGGATATTTTCCGAACGAAGGACTCGCCCTTGGTTAAAATTCTGAGGATCCTCGACATTGGAACAGTCCTTCGACGGATGTCGATGACGTAGCATCCTCGAAATTACGGCTTCTGAGGATCCTTCCTTGACATTGAAAAACGGCTACTGTTGGCCATGATGGTTTCGAATTGCTTAAAATATTATTAGAATCACTTTGAAAAGGAAAATAAATGTATTTTCCTTTTCAAAGTGATTCTAATCATATTTTAAGCAATTCAGTGCAACATGTGCAGCGCATTCTGTCATATAGGATACATGAAATTATAGAGAACATCATTATAATTGTGTGCTTTTGACATGGATTTTAATGGCGAGACTTTTGTTTTTGTAATCAAGCTCTCAAAAACTATATAAAAATTTGGATTCAGAATTATCGGCCAACATATCGTTATCGGCTTTCAAATATAACGAATTATCGGTTATCGGTAAAATCCCTAATTGTGAATATATTAAAGGGTAACTAAACCCCTGGTCAGAGCCTGACTCCACCCACTGGCACCTGAGACCTGCAGTGACGGACTGATTGACAGCTGCTGTCAGACTCGCTAAGATGGAGAGTGACTGGAGTGACGCAAGTAGCTTTGCAACAGAGCGGTCATTTGAAGTCGAGGACTTTTCTCCCCCACCTTCACCTGAAGTGGAGGAGCGTGAAATGTCTGTGGACACAGGGCCAGAGCCATATCAATTCGAGACGCTGGCTCAAACTGCGGTCTTAACTCCCGCATCGCGATCAGCATCCGACGATGCTAGTGAAGCAGCCGCGCAAGAGAGAATGGGGCCAGTATCTGAGTGGATTATTATTACTATTAACCTACGTTAAGTATATTTTGCCGCTATGTGAAAAATACAAACGCCGGCGCGTTTGTCGACACAAAATGCCTATCACTCACATCAAGATGCCGCATGCGGTGGTGGAGTCCATGCAGGTAGAGCAGCGTTTGGCACACAAGTGCATGCAACCACTGGCGCCTAATTTCCAAGTCTGGTGGAAAGTTATGCAGTCCAGCAGCGGTTGCAACCAGCAATGCTATGCTAACTAGATGCTAATATACGCTACCCTGGTCGTTTTCAATACTCCTAATTCGTAACCAGGGCCCGGTTCCCCGATGACGCTCAGTCTTAGCGTGCTAAGAAGACTCGAAAGATATATATTACAAAAGTAGTTTATGTTCCTAAGTGTATTCCCCAAAGTGTCCCTTAGGAAGCTTCTTAACACGCTGCCTCTTACGTTCGACGTTACAAAGGCGCTGTCCAAAGTGAAGGTGCTGAATTAGTTGGCATCGATTGCTCAGGAATTGATTTTCCACTTCACGCGAAGGTGCATTACGGCGTTAAGAAAGACAACACGTTCTATGCAAATGAAACATTCCTCAAATTATTTCAGTAACATTTATTTTAACAGTTTAAGTTATCAGTAAAATATAGACTATTAATTAAATTGTCAGTAATATGTTCACACGATATGTTGTGACGGGTAGACGAACCGGGTATCCCTCGCTAATCATCCTCCCTCCTTTATCCCGTTGTGCCACTTGTGCCGCTTCTTGACATGGGTTTAACGACTTCTAAAAATCATGTAATACACTTTTATATTAATGGTAAGGTACTTTACAATCAGAATTGATTGGCAAGCAGCTGCAGTTACTTCTGTTTAATGCGGTATTGATTGCCATTGGTTAATGTTTTCAATAAAACATTTGATTCAATAAGGACACGTTGGATCGCTGCCATAGTTGATCGCTTACTGGACACCACCATGCTTACCCATTTATAGATCTTAGCCATTTAGAGCTAAATTGTTTGCCAGATTTCAATTATCAAAAGTGATTGCCAATTTAAACACTTTAATGACAATACGAAATAGCCTAGGCTAATTACCACCATATTACTTCTGATACCAAATAAAGTCAACTTCATAAATAGGCCTGTATCCATTGCGAACATATTTTATTATTAGTCTGAGGCCTTGTCCACACGAACACGGGTATTTTTATAACCGTGACTTTTTTTACGCGGTTTGCCCGTTCGTCCACACGGAAACCGGGTCACTGAAACCGAACATTTTTGAAAACCCCTGCCAGGGTGAGGATTTTTAGAAACGCCGGTTGCAGTGTTGTCGTGTAGACAGTAAAACCGGAGTTTTTGCCTTGCGACGTCAAAGTGTGCGCCGTTATCCGCTGTGTTTGACGTCAGATTGTGCGCCGCTGACAGCTTCTGATTGGCCAATGTGGCTTTACGGTTAGGGTTATATCGCCGCCTGCTGGTGTGGAATGCTCTTGACGGCGCTTGATAGCGTGTTTTTGCGTTTTCATGTAGACGGAGATTTTAAAAAAACGCAGGAGGAAAAACTCCGGTTATAAAAATACCCGTGTCCGTGTGGACATGGCCTTAAAATGTCCATAACATAAAATCATTGTTGAGCCACAACATTGTCAATATACCATAGTTTGACTGGTACTGCGCTGCGCTGATTTCTAAAGTCTGCTGCACAGTGGCGGCGACTAGCGTCTCAAACAACGCTAAGAGAGAGCTTACGAATGGTCCAGACCAACCTTACGAAAGTGTGACTTACAGAAGATATATTCCGTGCCGGGAATCGTGCCATAACGTTAAGAGAGAGGTTAAAGAATAGGTTAAGAACTACTTAGCGATACGAACGTTTTGGGGAACCGGGCCCAGATGCTTTTATACCAGGGGCTGCCAAGGGCGTGGTGAGCTCGCACCAAGGGCGTGACAGAGTACCGTCACAGAGTTCCCCTACTTCAGGAGAATCCGTTTAACCTGAAGAGGGCAGCACTCAGACGTTTTTACACCATATATTTTAAAATTAAAACACTTTATACCCAAATCTCAAAAAAATTTACTCGAATCAATGAACAGCATTTATGAAACCCCATTTTTACAGATCATTAACTAAAAAAAGTTGTTTTAGGGTTTAGTTACCCTTTAAAGGTAGGGTAGGTAGGATTTATATAAAAACTTTTTACCAAATTTGATTAAACTTTCTATATATATCAATGCATAATTAAAATGTAAGTACTCTGATAAAAAGAGTATAAAAATCGAGTGACTCTAGACCGTTTAATCTTCATTAAACACAGCTCATTATTTCCATTCGGGACGAATCACAGGATTGGCTTGCGCGACTGTCACTCGACGTCGCCATGACTACCGCCGTTATTACTGGCTCTGCCCACGTGCGCGCAGTCGCGCATCCGTTTTTAGGTGGGAGTGAATGGAATTAATGAGCTGTGTTTAATGAAGATTAAACGGTCTAGAGTCACTCGATTTTTATACTCTTTTTATCAGAGTACTTACATTTTAATTATGCATTGGTATATAAAGACAGTTTAAACAAATTTGAATAAAAGTTTTTTTTAGACAATTCTGACCTACCCTACCTTTAAAATGTATACACTTGCTTACTATTAGTAATACTTTTCTGGAAGTAACACTTCCTGGAAGAGAAAGACTCTTATTTTGTTTTCACTGGGGCTTTAACGTGAGCAATATTTAAAAACAAATGCAACCCTCCATCATCCTATAATTGAACTGATGATGGAAGCATTTGTACTGAGATAATTTTGGACCCTTTGTGTTTAGGGTTATCCTTCTTGTTTGTAAATGTATGACCTTGCACAAATTTTCTAGCAATCTTTCCTTCAAATGGAGAGCTCAGGCCTTTCATGATGTGTGTTTCAGTGCGTCCTAAAATAAGCTGAAAATGGGTCGCTGGTTATTCCAGCGTCTAATTCTGCTGAGCGGAGGAGAAGAGGATTATCCTCGCTATCCTGCCGAGAGAAAAGCCAATTTTACAGCGAAATGTGAACGGCACAGGGAGAGCATCTGCGGAGAGCTGATAAGAGACACACACACACACACACACACACACACACACACACAAGCGAGGATGAGAGAGGGTAAAGTTCAGAGGTCACTGGTAATGGTGTATTAACACTAGACATTTGTGGTGTGCAAGAGATGAAAACCCAGAGGAAAAATTGCTCAGATCTCGCTCTTTCATAGCTCAGGAAATGTAATGGTGTTATCAATTATATTTAATTTAGGTATCGACTTTTCCTCAGATGTTTTTTCCTAAAATTAGAAATAAAAACAGACTCAAATGATACAATTATTAACATATTTGACCCTGAATCACAAAACCAGTCTCGAGTCGCACGGGGCATTGTATAGGTCAAAATTATACATTTTTCTTTTATGCCAAAAATCATTAGGATACTAAGTAAAGATCATGTTCCATGAAGATATTTTGTAAATTTCCTACCATAAATATACAAAACATGTATTTTTGTGAGTGAATGCAGCACAATCGTGAACATAAATGCACAACTTTAAAGGAAATTTTCTCAATGTTTCAATTTTTTTACACCCTCAGATTCCAGATTATCAAATAGTTGTATCTCGGACAAATATTGTCATATCCTAACAAACCATACATCAATGGAAAGCTTAATTATTCAGATGATGTATAGCCTACAGTACATCTCAATCTAAATTTACGGTCCGTGTATCATCCGATCATTTCATTTCCTATTTGGAATGGAATAACGAGAAATGAAAAAACAGCTCATTTATTCGTTTTTTTGTTTAGTTTAAAAAACGAAAAATTAGATTTTGGCTCGATTTTTCATTTTTCGTTTGTGGTTTACAAATCGGTTTATGGGTTCGATATTTCGTCCGCGCATGTGGGTGGCGCTGAAACGCCCCTTTCATCTGATTGGTCAACCCGATCCGCCTTCAGTACGAGCTTTTCTTTCTGTCGGCAGAATAAGAGTTAGTACGAGTGCGTCACTAACATTATTGCACTTCAATAAAATAATGTCTGAAACCACCACTCACTTTTAAGTTACTATGCACAATATTTGACGCAGAAGTATGTTCCAGCGACCCCATTCATGTGAGCTACAGTAGGCTAGGCTATGACAGATTATTTTAGCATGATGTAGGCCTATTTCTCATTGATAAATACAGTGCAAATAGCCTAGTTCCGTCTCTTTGGATAAAACGGAAGTGGAAATAAAAATCAACATATAGGCTGAATTGTACCATATATGTCCTTAACATTAGATGTCCGTAGATGATCTATAACTGTTAGCTACGTCAGAGTTAGGGGATAACACAGTTTGTACAGTATAAAATCATTATGGTTCCCATAAAACATGAAAACCCAACAACCCAATGGGAATATATCCTTGTGTTAAACATCTGTTCATAATCTTCACCTTTTTCAACTGTTATTTAAGATTATTTGTGCATAAATATTTGTGCATAAATGTTTGTGCATAAATGTCGGACAGACAGACAGACAGACAGACAGACAGACAGACGGACGGACGGACAGACGGACGGACAGAAGTTTAAATGTGTTAGGCCTATATAAATTTAGGCACATATAACAAGTATTACAAACTACAATAGCCTAAACAGAACATGGCAAGCCATGGCAACTTGTAGGTTATAGTCTACTTAAAAGGAAAACAAATTTGCTGTGTAAAAACAGAGCTTGTGTTGTTGAATCATATTTTTTCTAGTATATCTTAAAATATAGAGCTCATGACAAATAAAACTTCCAGATGGACAAATTTAAACGCAAAAACCAGTGTGAATAACAACATCTTAGAGTGGCAAACTTTGAAGTAAGGTTCAAGTTTTAATTAGTTGTACAGCTTGAAGTGTAAAGCTTGTTCTCATACACAGATATGGCCTATTTATGAATGAAATTCATGCATTTATTTGTCATTTAAACTGATGCAAACAGGAAAAGAGAGTAGAAAAGACGTATTATCCTGTCGCCCCCTCTAGTGGAGAGCATTAACTATTACGGCCTTCATTGCTCAGATAATGCAAGTCGATGGATTTTTTGGGAAAGTATGTCTGACCAGTTATAAATGATATAAAGCGAGTCAGACCAGTCTGGAGGTCTGAGCTGAGTTTGGTGAAGCATTAAAGTGAAGTCAATTTCTCATAATAAATAATAATAATGTTTAAAATATGCTGCATGGCTTTCTCAAGTCAACATAATGAAGACAACTCAGAGAAACATTGACTAATTCAGAATGTAATAAAATCGTATTAGTTTTATAATAAAACTAATAACATTTTAAAGGTATGCTGTGCTCTTCAACCGACATGATTTTAATCAATCCCAAACCCTGCTAATTTTGACAGTATTAACGTTCACTGATTTTAGCTTCTCTCTTTTCTTTCTCTTTCTTTTCATGTGAACTGAGTAGGCTACACATGCTTACATTAATAAATATAAACTTTATTTCCATTCAATTTTCAAAATTAGTAAATTACTGACTGGTAAATGTTACACACTATAATGGTGTTACATATAGGCCTAATAGTAGCCTACAGTTCAGCCTATAGGCCCTATGTTGATTTTTATTTCCACTTCCCTTTTATCCAAAGAGACGGAACTAGGCTATTTGCACTGTATTTATCAATGAGAAATACATCATGCTAAAATAATCTGTCATAGCCTAGCCTACTGTAGCTCACATGAATGGGGTCGCTGGAACATACTTCTGCGTCAAATATTGTGCATAGTAACTTAAAAGTGAGTGGTGGTTTCAGACATTATTTTATTGAAGTGCAATAATGTTAGTGACGCACTCGTACTAACTCTTATTCTGCCGACAGAAAGAAAAGCTCGTACTGAAGGCGGATCGGGTTGACCAATCAGATGAAAGGGGCGTTTCAGCGCCACCCACATGCGCGGACGAAATATCGAACCCATAAACCGATTTGTAAACCACAAACGAAAAATGAAAAATCGAGCCAAAATCTAATTTTTCGTTTTTTAAACTAAACAAAAAAACGAATAAACGAGCTGTTTTTTCATTTCTCGTTATTCCATTCCAAATAGGAAATGAAATGATCGGATGATACACGGACCATTTACCCATGTGACTGGTTTTGTGGTCCAGGGTCACATATAGTAATAGGATAGAGCAGTTGAGATAATTTGATCTAGGAAGAATTCAAAGAGAAATATTTGAATTCATATTGAGATATCTGACTATAATCTGCTGACTTGAAATCTGAGCACAATTAAGGCTGATTTATACTTCTGCGTTGGACCTACGCCGGAGCCTCTACGCTGTAGGCAACGGGTTGGTTTATACTTCTGCGTCGTTGTCCGCTTTGACGCGCAATTACACATGCAGAGGGAGTGTGTGAAACCCGAGGGAGGGGTTCTAGCAGACCAATCACAGCGCTTGCGTCCGCATAGAATTGACGCGTTGTTACATTTTTGGAGAGGTGCACGTCAGGGTACGCCGAAGGGTACGCGCGCTACACACAGCCTACGGCGTCAGTTCGACGCAGAAGTATAAATCAGCCTTGAGAGACATTAATGAGAAATCTAGATTACTGGGCTTTTTCCTCACAAGAGAATCTAATGAGAAGCACCTCATAAGCTAATATCTCCAGTTAGTCACACACACAGTACGACATGCAGTAACACTTTATTTAACATTAATTAATGCATTAACAATTATGAGCAATACATTTGTTACAATATTTATTCATTAATACTTGTTAACGTTAGTTTATAAAAAATACAACTGTTCATTGTTAGTGCGTGTTAGCTCAAGTCCATTAAATAACATTAACAGATAGAAATGTTGAAAGTAAAATGAACTAAGAAAAGTATACTAATGTTTCGTGTTTTGTTCTTCCCTCATATTTAAAATCTAATAATAATAATAATATTTTCCTCATATTTTGATGGATTAATCGAACTTGTATATGGGCATTAAAAACAAATATTCCCTCAGAAATCACTTTTGCCCACTTCTGTATTTTAACTTCTGTATGTTGGCTTTTGATGTGAATGAGTTATGAGATATCTGCCTCCAGCTGGACTGGGCATCGGTATCACAAACCATAGGAAATCATTTTAATTGTATGATGTGGGAAAGGCTCAGCTAAGAGGCGCATATTCATATAATCCTGTGAGTCACGACACCAAGCATGTGTGAACGACTGCATGCGTCACGACTTCTGACAAGTGCTGTCAGCATCTTGTGTCAAGAGTTACTGGTATACTCTTAGTCACTTATTTACAGACATCAAGCCACACATGTCTAAAGTTGCCCCAAAATGTCTTAAACCACATTTAAATAGCTGAATGTCACTGCTTTAAAGATACAAAATGCTGAAAACTTCTATTTTTAACACAAATGCCACTTGCTCTTATATTTTGTGTTTATATATATATATATTGCAGTGACTTTTATGCACACCATAAATGTTGAAAAATACTTTTTGGGTCCACGTATGCACATGAAAACATGTGAATGCTTTAATTTATTCGTTTAAAAAAAGTATTCTGTCTCTATACGCTATATTGTATGTCGAACATTTTGGTCCTATAGTATTTGATGTCCTTGGATGTTAGAATAAATGACATTTAGTAGATAAAATGTAAAACAGAGCAGCCACTTTGACGCTTGTCACTCATAGTGGATCCTATCTGAAGCCCCTTCATCACACTGACATCTCAATGACGCAAATAAGTTCGAATATAGAAGAGATATCTAGAGAAAGGCAATGGAGAGGCAGGGACGCGTGACAAGAATGAAGATGACGTCCAAAAGGACACAAAATGATTGGACGGGAAGAAGTGGCATATTTTAATCACGTGCGTCACTCACTCAGGGCTTTTCTGTGCATAATGGGCGTGTCTTTGATGTCACAAGCCTCTAGGGCTTCCTCTCATCTGATTGGCTACTGTTATGCCACTCTTCTATTGGATGACACGTTCCACAGACTCACTGCCCTATGCTAATTGCACATGCTGTTCTCGCACCAACACAGCAGCTTGTATTTATATTTCATTTGCATTTGCAAGGTGTTTTATCGGTTGAAGCCAATAGCATTTTCCGTCAGGAAAACACATAATCAAACATTTGCCAACAATGAATAATATGACAATATTTTAATCATCAGAAGGACAGACAGAAATTATAAAGATGCCACATGGAATATATATATATAAACATTAAAAATAAAAGTATTAAAAATATCTTAATAGTCTAGTGTTTGTGACTGTAAACATGATACATCTTAAGATTTAAAAAATGGACTGATGGGACGAGGACCCGGCGATCAGACGTGGGCTGTGACCATTCATAGTTGTTATGCAGACACTATTTGTGCATGCTAGCATGAAGCCCGTTGTAAATAGCTGGAGAGGATGTTAGCGAGAGGGTTAGTTAATCGCTGTAGACATCTATCATAGCACATTAGAGCAGCCGAGAGGTGACCAAGAGGCCTTTTTGTGCACAAACTAAGGCAGAAATGTCTATTTTGGGGTCAAGGACCTTTGATTTTCAGAAATTATATAAAATGAACAGCAATTATTTAATCTATTACCTGAACAAAATATATGCTCTGTAGCTTTAGAAGTTTATTATGCCATCAAAGACATGCTTCCTGATGCTATAAGATAAACCTAATGTTGGGCAAAATCTTTAAGAGCATTACATATGTACTTCAATCATGGATAAGGCAATCCCAGAATGCACTGTGCCTAGCTTATTGAAAAAAAAAACATTAAAGATGACAGACAAGTAAGTAAGTAAATTTAATTTATAAAGCACATTTACACACAGCATAAAGCTGACCAACGTGCTGTACACCGAATAACTAAAAAGACAAATAATTAAAAAATACATCAATCAATACTCATAATTATACAAAACATGAATAAAAATAAATAAATTTAAAAAAAAACAAGGCAAGATAAATATATAAATTAAAACTGAAAAGTGTACTAGTTCAATTTGAATACAAATTGACCAAATATTTATGTATGCCTTGTATTTTTAGGCTTATCTGAGTATTGCTGAGCAAACTGCTAATGCCAATCTCTAATGCAATCAATTGTGAGAAAAATCTCCCATGCATTTCATGCAACAAGCGCTACTTGTGAGTTTGTGCCTGTGTAAAGCGTTCGGTCACCTGTGCCTGTATAGGCTGCAGACTATAGGCAGCTCAGCGCTGTGGAGCAGAGCCATAGAGTCAGAAACACACTCCATGATTCATGCTCTCGCACACACACAAAGACACTGAAATTATCTCTTTTTCTGCCCAGCAGGGAAACCCACTTATTCATCACCATGGCAACCGCAAGAATGGAAAAAGATGCCCATGATGTCTGAAAGAGAAATGGCCTGTCAAAAGTCAGCCATTTTCGTTTACTGCGTGCGGCTCGGGACTCAGTGTTACTTTGTCTCACATGGACAGGTTAATCTTGCCAAACACGCTGTTGGAATCAGCATACGCGCATGATTACAGCACATTTGAGCTGGTAACAATGATTATACATAAACGGGTTTGTATATAATCATAATGTACACATAAACTGCATATCCACGGTTCTCACTTTTAAAGTCAGCGTGAAATACAAAATGCAAGCCATTTTACCTCTGACATTTCTGAGTGAAACAATGGTTTTCAGGGTTTTAGGACTTCTAGTTCCCGTTTTCAGCAGTGCTGGTTCTGGAAGTATTTTGTCCATTTATTTTCCCCATAGAGATAAAAAAAAAAAAACGTTGTTAAAGAGTTATAAGCCATGAACCAAGCCAATCAGCCATGAGTTAAATCATAACATGAACTTTGATTTGAAGCAAAACATTTTTTTGAAAATCGGACAAAATGATAAAGGTAAAAGACTGTGTACTTAAAGGAATACTTCACCTCTGTAAAGATGAATGTGTGTTTAAAATGGGTCATTTATGTAGTAGAAATGTGAAATTATTTTTGAATTTGGAGCCTTCTAGACTGAGAAAAGCCAGAAAATGTATTTGTGGCTCATGAAAGACAACAACTCCCAGAATGCACTTGCTTCACTGTCCTACGAGGACACTCCCAAGCCACGCCTACCGGTCAGAGCGCTGTTAAACAAGGCTAGGCTACTAGTGAGTCTCCGTGACGAGTCTGCCCGGGATTTCGAGATCGCCAAAAATGTCCGGGATTTGGCTTTAGCGTTCTCCAGTCGCCATTCCTCATGTTTACTGCGGCGAGCGGGACGAGACTGACGGCCGCGGGAGAACGGCACGAGCCCGGTGGCGGGATTACTGATGAGCGGCACCTGTGAGACGCACCGGTCTCGTCTCGTATCTCTCACGGAGGAGCGGGAATTTCCTTAGCAATGTTAAAACGCACATTAACCCATCACTTGTTTAGCGTTCATGTAAACACTACATTCAGATTCACCAATCGGGAGGAATTCAGTTAGATTGAAACAAAAGGTCTGCGTGTAAACAATGAATGCGACTGCAGAAAGCAAAAGCCGAGTCCCGGACATTTTGGACGATCTCGACGGCCGGACATGTCCGGGAAAAAGAGGATGGTAGTAGAGTGCGGATCGGGCCGAATTTTTCAGTCCGAGCCCGGCCCGCGTCCGACAGAGCAGTAACCGAACCCGACCCGAGCCCGACAGGCATAAAGATATTTATGTTCGAGCCCGACCCGAGACCGGCAGTTAAAATCCCATTTTTTTCTCATACTAATGACAATTGTACGTTTGTTTGTGTGGAAAGCCGCTTTTATTAAGCAACTGTAGGAAGGCAATCGGAAATGTCAACAGGATGAGCGCATCAGCGCGCGGAGCAACAAGCGCTCTTAACACAGGTGCGCGCACATTATGCACGTGTTTCGTTGTCACGACTACATAAACAAATGTCCGCACACAGGAAGACGGATGATATGGTAATATTTTACATGTATTTTAATCACAAAAACGAACGTTTGCATCAAGTGAAAGCATCAGGCACATCGGCTACCTACATAATAAGCTGTTTTAAATTTAAAATGTTCAATGCCTTATCGTGCTGATGTGACCGAGCCCGACCCGAACCCGAACATCATTTCTAAATATCTGTCCGAACCCGGCCCGGCCCGTCGGGTACCGGCGGGTCCCGTCGGGCTCGGGTCGGGTATCCATCCTCTAGATGGTAGCCGCTACTACTCAGCTTTCTCCACAGAATAAGAACTCGTTAGCTTAGCTTCCTAATAAAAGATGGCTGACACTATTTGTACTTTCTGTGAGTGAGATCCAATCCTCTATGGGCGGGCTGAAAACATGCGGATCTAGCGCCTTCTACTGGCTGTAGTCTCTAGCCTCTGGACAAAAAAGCCTCCGATGATGCAAAATGACGATTTTTGCATCATCGGAGGATTTTTTACAGACTATAAAAAATACATAAATCTCTCGTCTCAGGGGGATATGAGGGAGGGAAGCACGGTAATTTGAAAATACTACAGGTTTTCTACTGATACAAAGCTTAATGCTAAATCCTGAAGTATCCCTTTAACGGCTTTAGTGAGGGAAAGATCTACAATCCCATGAAGCATTGCGAACAGCATAATCAAATTAAAAAAGAAATATAAAACTTAAGATCGACTCGATTACATAAGTCGCAGTGCTTCATGCAAGTGGGCGGGGCTAAAGAGCTATTTTGACACGTGTCGTTTTTTCCCGACTTACTGATTGGTGTAATTTTCTGTACTGAATCATGGGTAACGTAGTTTTTCAGGAATTCTACTGTTAAATACAATTAGATAAAAAAAATAGCCTAAAATAACACAGGCTGACGGCTTCAACAGAAGCAAATACCGTGTATTAACAACCTCGTAGCTCACAGTACGCCTGTCTTTAAAGGTATAAAAGTTATTTTTGAAGCGGATTTATGAATGAACCGCTCGTTTTAAAATCTTGTCTACTGACATTTGTTGTGACGTCCGTTTCAAACATTACAACGTTCATGATAACTTTTTGTTATCTCTACAATAAGTAAATCCACTTCCCAAGCTAATTCCTCTTCGGAAGCGATGACATAGAAATATACAGGGACACAAAATTTGTGTGCGCTTGTTTCTCTGTATTATGCTAATTCTGCCCCCCAGATTGATCTGATTGGTCCATTGCTTTACAAACTGACAGTAAGCCACTGCACTGTTAAAACTGAAACAATTTTTTAACTTGACACATCATAAACACACTATTCATGACACGAGATGCTGGAAAAAAGCTAATTAACACGTCTAAAGCACGTCTACATACATTGAAAATTTAAAAATAAAGAATGTCAAGTAAGTCACCTTTATTTATATAGCGCCGCTGTTTACAATACAGATTGTATCAAAAAGCAGCTTCACATTGATAACATGCAATAATACAACAAGTTTGTTTCTAGAATGCATCTATGAATTGCTCCTAAATCCAGTAAATATGCTAATAAGGACAGCTGTGCCTCATTATTTGGAGAATAACCTTCTGACGTAGAACATTATGACAATCATCTCTCTCTTTTGCGCCTCCTCTCGTGCATTTATCTTTCTCTGTCACAGTCTCCCACCTCTCTTTTTCTGGGTGGTGATGGGGCAGAACAGTATTGACAGCTCCTCCACGGCCCACTGGTCAAGAGTGAGCGCTTTACGCCCCTCATCTCCCGTTTCCACAGGCCAGAGGAGGGTTGTCATAGAAACAGACCAGGTTTAGCGGAGTACGTGCGCGACTCTTCCGTCGTTTCTCTCTGCAGGTTGGACCACTGAAAAATTGGGTCACCACTGAACCCTTACTCTGCCATTAACATTTGCCCACACAGACAAGTTGGCGGGTTGCTGTTCTGAGTGGTTGTTAGATGATTGCTTACTGGCACAGGTCAAAAAGAGCCCAAGGGCCAGATTTACTAACAGCTTGCTCCAGCGCAAACCTCTTTTGGCGTTACAAAACTACTGTCAGGATTGACTAAAGACATGCAGTAAAAAATGAGCGCTGAAAGGGTTATTTTTGCGGCTGACTTTATTACATATGCATTTGTAGGAGTTTCCCTTTCAGACACAAAATGAATGGGAGGAGAGTATTTAAATGAATCATGCAAGGGGATTTACTAAGGTTTACGCTCGTCAATTTACAGGTATTTGTGCCATTATTCAACGGCCAAAAAAAGCATGTTTTAAAGGGGGGGGGGGGGGGGGGGGAGATAATAATGCCCTTTTCACAAGATGTAACATAAGTCTCTGATGTCCCCAGAGTGTGTGTGTGAAGTTTTAGCTCAAAATACCCCACAGATATTTTTATATCGCATGTTAAAGTTGTCACTTTTTGAGGGTGAGCAAAAACGCACCGTTTTGTGTCTGTCCCTTTAAATGCAAATGAGCTGCTGCTCCCGGCACAGGGGGCGGAGCTTCAAGAGCTCATGTCCTTTTACCTCACACACACACACACACACTGAAATTTTCAAAAACTTTTAGCCTTTTATGTTCAAACCGGATTCAGACAATGATGGAGAGACTCAAGAAGAAGAGACAACATGTAGAAGCAACAGGACATTTCTGAATGTTTAGTTGATGAATTTATGTAGCTGAAGTGTAGTTGTCTTCTAGTCATTGATTAGCATATTCTGTCTTGATAATCTATTAATTGTGTTCAGGGGGCGGGGTTTATGTAAATTGTAGGGTTAGTGATGTCACTAACCCAGGAGGAGTGAGGTGTAGTCTCTACCAGCCGTTTGTTGTAGTCCTTAAAAAGCAATTTCTTTAAAAGCAAATATCTCCCTTTGCTTTTAACTTTGAGCATTGTAACTTTGCAGATGTTGTTTATGATCAAACAGCAACATTACACACTAACTAAAGTTAGAAAAGTGAAATCATAATCAACCACTGCTTTAAACCAGACACTAATTTGCGCTGCTCTTGGTAGATTTCGTTGGTCATTATGGAAATGATCCGGTTGCGGCTGTGTTCATTAATTTGCGTGTCGTCAGTAGGCATCGGCGCTTTTATTGGATTGTGCGCATGCTAATTTTCCCTGTTTAGTAAATCTTTATGCACTCAGATTCCTCCTCCAATGCCTTTTGGGAGTTTTATCATTCACAAAGTGAAAATTGTACATCCAATTGCTCAGAACAGTAATAATACAACATGACAATCCACATTATTTGCGTGGCATGTTAATAGTTTAATTGTTAGAGTTAACACCAAATCCTAACCAGACATGCCAAGCTGTAAAAGTGATTCTTCAAATCCATTGCTCCATTTACACTATACAGTTCAAAAGTTAGGGGTCAGTATGTTTCTCGCCAATACTTCCAAACAGCGCTCAAGTATGACTCCTGTTTCTTTAAAATCTTACATTTCTTAAATTCATACAATATCTTCCTTAGATTCCCATTTAGACGGTAAGATAACCTCTCTTGAATCCCTGTAGATAAAACAGCATATACTTTTATGAACATATAAGGAGGAGTGGCTTTAAAGCAAACTTCAAGTCAAATATACAAAGACAACTTACAATATACAATCCCATACAAGAAAACTTTAAGTAAACTCTTATACTACAGCACTGTACATAAAACAGAAATAAGTTGAGAATAATAATAATAATAATACAAATTGAAAGCATATTGAATTGGCTCTTTTACGTTTCGAATTTTCTATTCATCAAAGTATCCAGAAAAAAATTCATGTTTTACACAAAAATATGAAGCAGCACAACTGTTTTCAACATTGATAATAATCAGAAATGTTTTTTGAGCAGCATATCATCATATTATACTGATTTCGGAAGGATCATGTGACACTGAAGACTGGAGTAATGATGCTGAAAACTCAGCTTTGATCACAGGAATAAATTATATTTTACAATATATTCACATAGAAAACAGCTATTTTAAAAATTCACAATTTTACTGTTTTTCTAATCAAATAAATGCAGCCTTGGTGAGCAGAAGAGACTTCGTTTTAAAAAATCAAAAAAAATCTTACGACACCTAATATCGAATATACGACTGGCTGTAATTTCCTCAACTGAGTCAGTGGAAACTGGAGAAACTTAACTAGGATACAGCATTAGAAGACTTTTCAAAATTCCTCACATTATATATGAACAATAATAATAGTGACCACTGAGAATAAAGGGAGAAAAGCAACATTATATTGAAGTAAATGTGTTTTTACGTAGTCCTCCATGCCCTAGTTACACAAAATGAATGTCAAAAGTGTGTCGCACACACACGCACACACACACACGACTGTGAGCATCCGTGAGTCTCGCCACCCAGACGCTCCTCTTCCAGATGATGAATGCCTTTGTGCTCCACCGTTAAACATCTCTCTATTGTCTTTATGATTATGGCCGCACAGATAACAGCAATATTTCTGTTCATTGGCTTGCCTCTGCTTAGCGTCAGTGTGGTCATTAATATTGCCAGGATGGCTGATAGCGACCCCACTGCCATTTATCAGAGCAAAAACTCGCTAATCATATGCACATACGACCTGGGCATTAATATCACTACAGCTGCAATAACTGACAGCAGAGAAAAGCCCGATGCAGAGAGATCTCCAGCTGACCTTGAGACTACAGAGTGTGTTAATGTGTGTGAGACTGAAGAACTGGGTAGAAACAGGACGTGACCACACACACCGCTGGCACATGCTAATGGTGGTGACGTGACTTTAATAAATTTGGGCGCCAGACAGGAGTAACCCTGTCAATATTTTAAGAAAAATATATTAAAATAATTCAACTTAAAAGGTGAAACTAATATATTATATAGACTCATTACATGCAAAGTGAGATATTTCAAGCCTTTATTTGTTATAATTTTGATGATTATGGCTTACAGTTTATGAAAACCCCAAATTCAAAATTAGAATATTGTGAAAAGGTTTTAATAATCTGTAAACCATAATCATCAAAATTATAACAAATAAAGGCTTGAAATATCTCACTTTGCATGTAATGAGTCTATATAATATATTAGTTTCACCTTTTAAGTTGAATTACTGAAATAAATGAACTTTTGCACCATATTCAAATTTTTCGAGTTTCACCTGTAAAATCAACTCAAATCCAAAGAAATAATTACAAAGGACATAGGATTCAGTTTAGAAATATTTCTTTTTTGTATTTCAGAAAGAACTTAAAACTTCAAAAAAAAACTTTCAATTCTCACTCTTGGTTAATAACCGCAAACACACAAAAAACGAATGAAATTCACCTTATCTATTTTCTAAATGCATTATCATGTTGTGACCGCTTCATCCATGGACTAGCTTGACCAGTTAAGCCACGTGTTTAAGACTAGACTAGGTGTGGTCAGACTAGAAAACCAAGTGTCTTAGGCTAGTTTAATCTGTCATTGTTCATAAGCGGAGGAGAGGAATCAGACTGCAGTTTAGTTTACATTTCCTGGAATTTATTAGAAAATCCATCAATCAATCCATCCGCTATGACAGGTAGGTAAGCAATGTTTGGCTAATTTGTTAAAGTTAATCATCTATTTAATTAGTGGCAGGTACAGAGGACAAGCAACCAGATACTAATTACTTTCTCACAGATACATATGTCATCATATACTGATATGGCTGTAGTATATTAGAGCCAAACAGGTCTACAGAATTAACCAGATTTTAATATTTTCCTATGCAAAAATGTTGCTAGGTCTCCAGATAATAGCTTGAGTTTACTTACAGGATTTCATTCTCTTGTTTTACCCTCAGCCAGAAGAAAATCATAATTCAGATCGCTTCTTAAACATCACAATTTGAGGAGTCATTCATATCCATATAGCAAAAATGCTACTTAAGTTTAGGGGTTTTATCAAATCTTCAACCCCAAGTATGAGGCAAGCACCAGTAATTAGGGATGCACGATATATCAGTATCGGCCGATGTTAGGGGTGGTTAATCTGTCTGATTTCCCGATTCGATTCGATTACGATTATTGAAGTCCCGATTCGATTACAGTCGATTTCCGATTATTAACGATTCTCGATTAGCGATTATTGATTTTCCATTTCACAACAGTAAATTCACTACAGTAAAAATCACAACAATAACAAATTATAACAAACTTCAACATATTCTGAATCTCTATTAACATAAAATACGGATGTCCACGCATCACATGTTACAGCTATCCTACCCGCTTGCTTCAGTGATTCCATGACTTCAGTTTTGGTCTTGTTGTAGAGTGTGGGGATCGCTGTGTCTGTAAAATATCTCCGAGATGGGACGTTGTATCTCGGCTCCAAAGTGTGCAACATAGCGCGAAAGCCCTGGTTCTCAACGACTGGACGCAAATCCTTGGCAATAAAAGTTGCGATTGATTGTGTAATGCGCTTTGCCCTTTCCGAGCAAGGTGGAAGATTTGACAATATTGTTTCCACTAGGAGTGTGCAAAGCAGCCGCTATTTGTATCTGTATTTGTATTTGTTGAGGGGGGAAAAGTATTTGTATTCGAGTAAAATTCAAAATAGGCGTAAAAATCGTAATCGTAAAAAAAAAAAATTGCGTTACACTTCTAATTTACGTTATGTGTAAGTATTCTTTAATTATATCCATTATAATAATTATGGATATGCAATATTGGTTGATGTTTTTCCATAAATCCAGCAATGAAACAAGGAATGTCATTGAAAAGAAAATAACATAACAGTCATTACCTCATCCATGGTTAAACCAACAACTAATAAAATACCATTGTGAACATTATGAAGCATACAGCCTACAGTACATCTTGAGTAACTTACGTACCATATAACCCCCACACGTGCATACAATTCGACAAAACTACACAAGCATTTTTAACCTTTTTAACCGAAAGGTAACGTCACTCTGTCAACAGCCTAAATTACCGCGCTAAACAGCTACGTAAACAGCTACTATACGTAAACAGAGCGAACATGAGAGCACCGACTGCAGACGTCAATAATGCAGCGTAATGGAATAATCTCCCGATCGCTTCTCGAAAGTTATAAACTGCCTCAGGAACCCAGTTAAGGTACAAACATCTATTCAACAAAAATAGTGATGGAGTTAAGTGTTTTTTCGCTGAGCCGAGCGCTCTCTGTTGCTGTGTGGACCAGCCTGTGTCCGTCACTCACTCACTCATCCGGACATGCACTGCGGGCTCACGAGGAAACGCAGCTTTTTGAAATAAAGTTTTTTTTGTTCCCGAATACAAATATTTTTTAAAGTATTTGTTCGAAATAAGTATTTGTAAAAAACACGTTATTTGTGCCTTTCCGAATACCGTATTCGGGTTCGGCTCCACCCCTAGTTTCCACGCTTCAGAGTTCCGTCTTTTGCGTTCCGTCAATATTACATTATTATCGATTTAAAAAAAAAATTAAAAAAAATGTGTTTTTTTGTTTTTTTGAAAATCGATTTTTGGCATTTGTGAATCGATTCAAAATCGTCCACATCCGCATCGCGATGCATCTAAGAATCGATTTTTTCCCCACCCCTAGCCGATATATGTTCATTTTTGATGTTATCAGCCTGATAAAAAAAATGTGGTCGATATATTAAAGCAAATGAATAGTAGATTATTTCCTTCAGCTGAGACACTTCAGATCCGCACTGTTCAACATGAGGGTTTTGAATATGATTGGAAGCACTGTCATATAGGTTACATAAAATTATAATGAGAACATTAAAATTGTGTGTTTGGGTCATAGCTTTTAATTGTGAGAATTTTGTTTTTTGTAATCAGGCTCTCAAAAATGATATAAAAATTTGGATTTAGATTTATCGGCCAATATATCGGTTATCAGCTTTCAAATATACAGAATTATCGGTATCGGCCAAAATTATCATATCGGTGCGTCCCTACCAGTGATGCGCGGGTTGATCCAAAATGAAAATTTTGGTTGATCCAAAATGCCCGATTTCCCAACACGTTGAACTGAGCAATGCCATTGTGCCATTTTAATAGGCTACTTTTAAACGCATATAGCTCAGTAATGTCAGTTGTATGTATTTTCTGAGAGGGGGCGGGTGTTTTTGTGAGTGAATGCAGCACAATCGTGAACATAAATGCACAACTTTAAAGGAGATTTTCTCAATGTTTAGATTTTTTTAACCTCAGATTCCAGAGTTTCAAATAGTTGTATCTCGACCGAATATTGTCCTACACACGATACATCAATGGAAAGCTTATTTATTCAGCTTTCATATGATGTATAAATCTCAATTTCAATAAAAAATGACCCATGTGACTGGTTTTGTGGTCCAGGGTCACATCTATGCACAGAATTCATAAAAGTTAAAAATGTTAAAGCCACTTATTTACATTTCGAACATTGTCCTTTAAATAAAAGGATGGAGATAATAGGATTTGAAGACATCGCTTGCTTAGTAATCAAAAGATACCGCTCACATCTCTCAAGCCTTGCACACCAAGTAGAGATCATAGCATGACTTTTGTTTCTGGACAGGACTAAATATAGAAATTAATCATCTTGTCACTGCGGTGTCAAGACAGCCTAAGGGAGAAAGAACCCCAATTTGATTCGCTGCCCTTGTACGTCTTATGTCAAACTACATCTCACTCAGAATATACACATCCAGCATTCATCAACTGCACATTTTACCATGACCTTGAATAGAGGACATTGCCCATTTCTTGCGCGCAACACACATGGGTTCTGTTCATCTAACCTCTACAACACTATATCAACTTAAAACACAACTAACGGCTGCACATAATGCACTGGTGCTGGAATTAAACCTCCGTTATCCGGCTGATCTCTCCCTGTCCATTCATCTCTGAAAGCCCTCGCCACCCACAGATTCTCTTCCTAAAGCCCTGATTGCTCAGGTATTGACCAGCGCGATGAGCTGCCCGTCAACGTTACACTCCTGCACTTTTCAAGGACATGTAACAATGGGTGTCCATCAGCAGAGTGCATGCTGGGACAGAGTGACGTGACAGTTTCCATCAGTGTGAAGCAAGGTTGCTTACATGCAAAAAGGTCATTACAACACATGTAATGGCCAAAAGTCAAGTGGATACTAACACTTTATTTCGATAGTCCACTTTAGACTTTCTACTGACTATGTAACTTTGCAACTACATGTCAACTAACTCTCATTAGAGTATTAGTAGACTGCTAAATATCACTTTATTATTTGATTTGATTTATTTAATTGTATCAAGAAGGCTTTACATGAAACAAAAAAGGCATCCCTCATTCCGCTATCCTCTCTAACCAGGCCTTGAGTCTCTTTTTAAAAGAGTTCATGCTGGAAATAACTTTAATTTGCCGGTCTAACTTGTTCCACTGAACTGCCCCTATATAGGCAAAGGTTCATTTCCCTAACACGGTCTTAAATGTATAAGGACAAAGGTCTGATATGCTGCCACGAGTGTTGATATTGTGTGTGTCCTTTACCTTAGTAATAAGACACAACAAAAAATTTGGGACATTGCCAAACAATATTTGATGGGTCATGGTCAGCCTTGACATAATAACACGAGACTCAACAGGGAGCCAGTTGAGCTCACCCTACCCTATATGAGACCTAGGGCCCAGGTTCAGAATTACTCTTATTAATGTATTATTTATAATTTGCAGCCTCCCTTTAAGACGGTTTGTTAGGCCTTCAAACCAGGAAGTACATGCAAACTGATTTAAAATTAAGGCGTTGGCTAAAATGGTCACTGTTGACCTATCTAAAAATGTAACTTTTCTGGATAAAAACTATTCTAGAAGTCAAACCTAACAGCCAGACTAGTAATACTCTAATGAGCGTTAGCTGACATGTTGTTGCAAAGTTACTTATAGTCAGTAGAATCACTAAAGTGGACCTTTCGATAATTGTTTTTAACAGTAAACCTATAAGTTTGATTAAAACATCAAAATAATGTGAAAACTTTTAATATTTTTTCAATATTTTCAATATCAGGATAAATCAAATAATTTACTTATCCTCAAGTAAGCCTTTACTATGCTCAAATAAATTTTCAGGATATATAAAAAAAATAAAGTGTAACCGATATTTGTTTTTTTTATAATAACACAACAAGTTTGATTAAAAAAAAATCAAAACATGAGGAAAACGTTTAATATTTTTTTAAATATGAGGGAAGAACAAAACGCTAAACTTGGTTATTTATCTGACAGAATGATTTGACAAAAAAAGGCAAACTACAGCTACAGGTTTTATATTACCATGCAAAAAATAAAAAATAAAATGCATAGAAAAACAAAAAGCTCACAGGAAAATTGGCGACAAACTAAATTAATATTTTATTGGTTCTCTCTTGTTTTAGCATGTGTTCATAATTTCTTTGTATGACAGCCTTGCCAGAAAAGATGTCCTCACATTTGGCATGTTTCATTATTATTGAAAACTAAGCTCCAAGGCACAATTACACAAAATTTTTATAATATCTGAATAAAAGGTAAGGATGTCACCAAGTGCATCATGTTCCTGGATCAACATCTTTATCAACCAATCTTGGTTTATGCCAAGTTTAGGCTGGGTTAGGTGCTTCAATATCAGTGTTATTCACCTATAATTTCCTTCTGATATTAGGGATAAGTTATTAGGTTTAGGAGTAGGTTAGGATTACAGGAATGATGTTCCAAGATCAACAAAATATGTTGACCCAGGCAGGAACGCGTCTAACTTCTGATGTGCGAAGATGTAAATTTCCCCACATCACTTTTGGCCACTACTGTATAATACATGATATCCATCCAGCCACTTGATAGCTTGAAGAATATATCTACCTGACTTCAACATGTGCTGCGAAACTCCAACTGATGCATTGAAGATGTTGAATTGTGTGTTATGACAAACAACAACCCATTTGTTAACAAACAATTCATGTCACGTTACGGTGGTATCTCTGTAAGCGATCATAAACCCATTCGCATTCATCACACAGGACATGCTTTATGTGGCTTGAATAGCAGCGGTTTTGGTGTCACCGTCAAATGTTTGACTTTCAGGTGCTGCAGACACTGAAAGACACCAGGGACACTCATTGACATGCTGACGACTGCGTGTGCATGCAAAACAAGGCTGACAATAGACCGCGCCGATGCATGAAGACCTGTGTGTGTGTGTGTGTCAAATGAATACTGTAAGCTGCTCGATGTCAAATGACATCAAAAATGGGGGAAAAGGAAAAAAAAAACAGAAAAAATAGTTACAATATTATAGGACATTCCAGAGGAAAATCATCAGAAAATAATTTTTAACATATATGAGTGATGTTTGCACATGTAATCGCCATGTTATTAGAGTGATTCCATGGGTAAAAAATTTTTTTTTTAAATGCAAAAAGCCTGAACTGGTTTGCTGGTTTTAGAAGATTTGTCAGCTGGCCGACCAGCTAAACCAGCTAAAGAATGACTTGGCCATGCTGGAAGATCAGCTTAAACTAGCTAAGACCAACAAGCAAGTCTTTTCCCCCAGCTGAAGTTGGTTGCTAAAGCATTGTTATGCAGTTTTAGTGCGTTATGTATTTGCGGGTGGTTTCTTGCTGGCCGAAGCCTATGATATTCTTGACTTTCGCACTGGTTTTCACAGTGAAATGAACATCTATATTGACCAAACAATATGAGGTTGCTCAAACAGAAAGCTCAACAAATGAGTCTCACATACCATAGTAGACGAGCTCAAGAAACTGCAATGCGCTGAAGCTGAGGATCAACACCAATTTTCTCAACAGTGACAAGACTGCGCCAAAGGGACAAGACAGACAGAAGAATTGGCATTCTCACTCAAAAGCAAAACGTTAAAGGGCACAACCACCTCTAAGCAAAGCAAACCCTGAATTTAGCATGCACAAACTGCAGTGCTGGACACTAAAGGAGTCATCACGCCCCCTGCTGGTTGTAAGCTGGTATCACAATACAATTTTTAATGAAAATCTAACCTCTAAAAGACATTGAGCTTCACACTTACTCCCTTACAAAACTTCAATTTACCATGTAAAGTCGTATGGAGGTCATAATAAAGTAAAAGAGCAGGTTGACATTATTTTAAAAACGACGCTGAAACAATGATGATATGCAAATAAAAAGGAAATTGAGTTTTAAAATTACTTTACATGCATATCGTAATACTTGAAGGATACATGCACCATATATTTGCAACAAAATCCGGGTAACGGAGTCTCTGTTGCATTGAATAAAGCTAGTGGACGTCGATTTTGATTCACAAAAAGGGAACTGCATTTGGTAGCTACTTACTATAATATTAAAGGTTAAATCAAATTATGTGTATAGGCTATTTGCATGGATTTAAATTACACAAGTTTTTATAATAATGTTATATTTTTTTGTAATGACAATGTTTCTACTAAAATTCAGCAAGATGCTCCTCTCTGGAGTTAATTGTTTTAGCTAACTAGCGAGTTTATGGACATTGAATGAATTTTCTGAGGTAAATGACAAGTAACATTAGGCCTACTAGCCCCATCTTTACGGGATTGCTCTGTGAAAAGGGGCTAAAGTTAACAAGCGGTTTGTTGACGTCTTAATACTTATTGAGCAAAATGAGAATAAGGATTTCAGTAAGTTTTTCATTTCAACATACCTTCCAATGTTCATTCAGTTTATTCCGTGCTGTAAATGGCAGCAGGAAAGCCGACAAGATGATCGGTTCCCGTCAGGTGACATTAAAGAGCGCCAAAGCGTTACTTATTGTTTGAATTTCTCTCTCACACACACACACACAATTTGAAAGCAGAGTAAAGTAACAAAGTACAAATCTTATTGTGATTTATTGGACCCTACACAGCTTTTTTTTTTTTTTTAAGTTCGATTTGATGAGTGATTAAAATAGAGAAATCGATATTTTTAACCCAGCCCTACTAGCTACTGCATCAATAGTGTCCATTTTCCAGGTAAAACTTAAAAGCAAAAATTAGTTTTGATTTTCAAGATCTTTATTGAAATTC
Source organism: Phoxinus phoxinus (assembly GCF_949152265.1). NCBI lineage: Eukaryota > Metazoa > Chordata > Actinopteri > Cypriniformes > Leuciscidae > Phoxinus > Phoxinus phoxinus. The sequence goes on from NC_136886.1 coordinate 32,579,703, forward strand.
TAAATGTGTGTAATATTCATCTTAACACATGAGATACAGTAAAAAAACAAGGGAAAAAAACAGAACAATGAGTGCTTGTTGAAGCCCTGAAGGGGTAAATATGAAGCATAGCATCTAAAACAGCACTTTAGATTAAGAGACATGTTTCCGTTGCTGTGATAAACAAAATGTGAGTTAAAAAAAATCTCAGTCAAAATTAAGTACTCTTAATGAAAACTCTCCGGACCTACATGCCTCTGTAACCACTTGAAGCAACTTTACAGCAACAAAGAAAAAGAAATAAGGATTTCACACACATATCGTGCTACGTTTGTGCAAGTGACGAAATTAAAGAATATTTTTAACAGGCGGAAAATAGGTTTTCGTTAATGAAAAAAAAAAAAATGGATTAAGACTAAAAATTCAGATATTTCCAAATCCCTTACAAGTTTACTTGTAGGCCTCAAACATTTCTAAAAAATAATACAGTATTGCATACAAATGCTGTCAGAACCAATAATCAGCTCCTTGATAAAGCTGAAAAACTAACCGGTACAGAGTAATCAGACTGTCACCGCTCTAGGAATGAAAGAACACAAAGCTGAACAGATTTTGAAAACAGCACATTTATAAAGCTGCATATGAGATCTTAAATCATACCAACAATCATAAGTGTGTATATGGCAAATAAATAAACGGGATCCAGGATGTTTGTTCAAAGAAAACAAATTCCATAAGAATTTGATGCATGACGCCTTTTTCATGACGAGTTTAGGGGTAAAGTGTGGCGTAAAGCTTTTGCGTAGCTTTTAGCCTTTGACACAGGAAGTAGTCTGAGAATGCATTTTCCAGATCTCTTGAATTTAGGGAACATCTACAGTACAAAATTAAGGCCACGGCTCTTTGCCCTTAAGAACCATTCTCGCTTTTTGCTTGTTTGGAAACCGGTGCTCCATTATCTTGCCCATTCGAATCAAGAGGTCTCTTGGAGGTCTTTGGACTGGCGGGTTCTGTTGAAGGGGAAAAAACACATTTATGTTTTCATATGACTAAAGCCAAACTTAAAGTAAACTCAGCATTTATTTACTCAACACTTGACCAGTCTGTGGGTGATGGAAAAAAAACTAGCTTCTTAATAAAATAGTTGTGCTAGAAACAAAAACAAACAAAAATGCCATGCAAATCCACTGCATGAAGGGAAAGTCAACAATTACGTATAACATCTTTAGTGTTGTCTACAGAACAGAGTGGTAATTATTTAAATTAACTTCTATTTTGTTGCAAAATAAGATGAATTATTATTAAAGTAAATTTGACAAGGAAAACATTTTTTCTTAAGTATAGAATATAATAACACCTCTAAATGTTTTAAAATATATATATATATTATTGCAGAAATAAATAAAACACTATAATAATAATAATATAATGAAATTATATTTAAACCAAATAGATTATATTATTTTATATTATTAAAAATAAAACACCCACATATGTGACATCAATTTACCTTCATCTCCCTCTTCATCACTATCAAACTTGGTCTTCTTTCCCCTGAACTGGGTCTGTTCTCTTCCTCCTCGGTCTCCTCCTCGGTCTCTGCGGCCTCCCCTGCCTCTTCCGCGACCCCTGTGACCTCCTGCAATTATAGGATACGGCGTGGAACAAGTGCAAATGTTTTAAAAAGTGAGATCGTATGGGTTCAAATACATCTTTACTGTGTCCTGCGAATTACCTCTGCCTTGTTTGCGTCTGTTCATGGACTCCTGCTGATCCTCAATGATTTTCTTCAGCATCTCCATCTCGGTGTCTCCCTCAAGTATCTCCCACTGAACAACATGATCTTTAACCTTCGGATCCTCCCCTCCCTTAGCCTCGCGGACTTTCTGCAGGGCATCCTTGGCATTTGAGTGGAACAGGATGGTGCCCTGAGAAGGAGATCAAAAAGACTAAATTAATGGAAGACATCCTTTAAGGTATTAATCAAATTATTTACAGGTGAAACTCCAAAAATTTTAATATCGTGCAAAAGTTCATTTATTTCAGTAATTCAACTTAAAAGGTGAAACTAATATATTATATAGAATCATTACATGCAAAGTGAGATATATTTTAAGCCTTTATTTGTTATAATTTTGATGATTATTGCTTACAGCTTATGAAAACCCCAAATTCAAAATTAGAATATTGTGAAAAGGTTTTCATAAGCTGTAAGCCATAATCATCAAAATTATAACAAATAAAGGATTGAAATATCTCACTTTGCATGTAATGAGTCTATATAATATATTAGTTTCACCTTTTAAGTTGAATTACTGAAATAAATGAACTTTTGCACGATATTCTAATTTTTCACCTGTACTTTCTTTATATGATTTTGTCATTATATGTGAAGCACTCTCTGTTCTCACCTCTTTTGCTCCTCTGGTGAAATCAATCCATTTAATCTGGGCATGATCAGAAAAGACCGTATGAAAATCTTCTCTCGAGGTCTGACCCAATTCACCGGAGAACTTCAGCAGACAGCCTTTCTGATCATTCAGGGATTTCTAGGTTGACAGAAGAGTGATATTATTAAAGGGGACCTATTATGAACTTTATTAAAGTCTTGATTTTCTTTTTGGGGTCTACTAAAATGTTTTTTTATGCTTGAAATATAATTTTTTTTTTTTTTTTTTAACATATTTGACATTTTAGCAAAAGAAGAAAAATTGAAGAAAAGCACAACAAGCTGTGATTGGTTGGCTGCACCAGTGTGTTGTGATTGGTCACCCGCTTCTAGTGTGTTTTGGAAATGTCACCGCCTTTCAACATTACCACAACCACGACTTTCAACATTACACACTAAATAAAAAAATAAAAATCCATTCATTTTTTTCTATAGGAGTGGAAGAATTGTCTTAACTTGTTAAACCCTATACCAACTACGCTACTGAAAGAGATGCTTCCAGCAGTCATAGAGCCTCTTCTTAAGATTATTAATTTATCATTGCCATTAGAATACATACCAAAAACTTTTAAGCTGGACATATTAAACCTCTCATTAAAAAACACAACTTGATCCTAGAGAACAGACGATGCCGAATCACCCTTATCTGTCAAAAATACTGGAAAAGGCAGTGACCTCTAAACTATGTTCCTTCTTAGAAAGAAATGGTATCTGTGAGGATTTCAAGTCAGGATTTAGACCGTATCATAGTACGGAGACAGCTCTTATTAGAGTTACAAATTATTTGTTCTTATTCGATCAAGGCTGTGTCTTTCTATTAGTGCGACTGGATCCTAGTGCTGCATTTGATTCCATCAACCACAACATTATTTAGAATAGCAACACATAATGTTGGCATTAGTGGAAGTGCATTGGCATGTTCAAATCATATTTATCCGAATGTTATCTGTTTGTAGCAGTAAATTAAGAGGTGTCATGAGTACCTCAAGGCTCAGTACTAGGACCGTTGCCTTTCATCCTGTTCATGCTACCCTTGGCGATATTATTAGGAAGCATGGTGTTCACTTTCACTGTTACACTGATGATACTCAGCTTTATATTTCTTCACGCCCTAGCGAAACATACCAATTCACAAAATAACGGAATGCATAGTTGATATAAAAAATTGGATGACTAGTAATTTCCTACAAAATTCTGAAAAAAAAAAACAGGTTAATTATTGGACAATAACCTTTGTATGTAATAACCTAGAACACTGTCTAACACTTGATGGCTGCTCTGTCAAGTCTTCGTCGTCAGTTAGGAACCTGGGTGTGGTCTTTCATACCAATCTTTTATTTGAAAGGCACGTTTCTAGCATCTGTAAAACCATCTTAAAAATATATCTAAATTACAACATATTCTCTCAATAACAAATGCAGAAAAATTAGTTAATGCGTTCATGACCTCAGGGTTAGATTATTGTAATGCTCTACTGGGTAGTAGGGCTTGCATAGACTAGTCGAGAGATCGGCTACTTCAACCACTAGTCCGCGCTATCGGAATGCAATCGACTACTCAAGCGTGCATTAACCATAAATTAATTAGAAATGGCGAACGTCACCAACAGACACCACACATCAGATGTGAGGAAGTATTTCATCAAGGATGACAAAAATATAATTTGCCAACTCTGTAAAGGGCTGTTCACATGTGGAAAGCGCGGGTTTGCCGCTTTCTCATCCTTTCCACAAGTGCTTGCGCGCCCGTGGCGTCTGTCGTTGCCAAGTAGTATCAGCAAAGGATTAATTGATTTCTAGCCCTTGCATTAGCTTTACTACTATATATATTTATGGAGATGAGAAATAAAAACCCGCCCTGTACAGCTATGATCAGCTGTTTGCTCTGTCTTTGTCACATGACATGCGGAGCGCTTGCGGCATTCTGAAAAGTTGAGATGTTTTCATATCGCGTCTTTTGCGCGCTCAAGTTCGTTATTTCAAATGTAGGCATGCGGCAAGTGCGCTCATAATGCATGGTTTTCGATGCGATTTCATAATTTCATCTCGCATCGGTGCCTGGAAAACCATGCATTGTGAGTGCACTTGCCGCGCGCCTACATTTTAAATAACGAACTTGAGTGTGCAACACGCAATATGTGAATGGCCCCTAAAAGCAGACATTGCGTCTGAAATGAAAGGCAAGAACGGCAATTTATTTGGCTTTACTCTGTTAAATGAAAATTAAAACATGTAATGCTATAATGTTTTGAGTTTACTTATGTAATTGTTGCATTAGGTATGAATTAATAAATATTTATTGATAAGAACTATTTCATGTCTTTTCATTTACAGTAGCATGAACCACGAGTAGTAGAGTAACTCGGGTATAGTTTTGATAAGAAATCGACTTGCAGAAATCAGTAGTTGTGCAACCTCTACTGGGTGGTTGCCCTGCACGCCTAACAAACAAACTCCAGCTGGTCCAAAACGCAACAGCTAGAGTTCTTACTAGAACCAGGAAGTATCGCAGCGCTGAATGCCAGCAGAGACCGTGTCTACTAGAACAATTCCTTGTGAAGACCTTGTTGATATGACAGCCATCAGCACAGATCCTCAGCAAAGACCCCAAGAACCAGACAAGTCCTCCGCACAGACCCCTATGGCCAGCGTCGGCTCCATACCAGCATGATGAAACCGATCTTCAAGCAGAAGGAACTGGATGAAATATTTTGAAAGCTTCCGATCCACAATCTGACTTGCAGCCTGAATTATAAACACACCGTGTTCTTTGGTTGGCCAGAGGAGAATGGGCCCCCCGACTAAGCCTGGTTTCTCCCAAGGTTTTTTTTCTCCATTTCTGTCACCTAATGGAGTTTGGGTTCCATGCCACTGTCGCCTCTGGCTTGCTTAGTTGGGGACACTTAAGATTCAACAATATTATTAATCTGACTGTACTGACACCATTGTATGAGAACTGGACGATGAATTGATGTACTTTACACAGTTATTGAACCGAAATGAATCATCACTGAACTGATTTTAACTGAATAATAACTGTTTACTATTGTCTTTTTAGAGCTGCTTTAAAGCAGAATTGAATTTTGTTTGCATCACCGAATCATTAATTTCCTGTTTATCACTGTGAGGCTGCTTTGAAACAATCTGTATTGTATAAAGCGCAGTATAAATAAAGGTGATGCCTTGAAAATGTAAAAAAGCTTAATAGGACCACTTTAACACAAACACATCTGAGAACATGTTTTATTTTTGTTTCTGCATGAAACTCACCAGCTCTTCTTCTTCAGCTTGTTTCTGCTTGTCCTCCTTATCACTGAAATGCACAGATTTACCAATTATAACATTTGAGATCTCATATCACTTTTTAGTAGAAAATATGTAGTGCTGTGCATTACGTTTTTGCTTTAGCTTTTGCTTCCACGCGATTTTGCTTCCTCTCTGACATCTTTTTAGTAAAGTAGGCCTCTCTACAGACAGAGGTCAAAGGTTAACACCTCTTACACCAATATATTCAATGCCATTCAGTTACTAGGTAAACATGCAATGCTAAATGGGGAACTAAACTGCAAAAGCACTTACTTCATCATAACGATCATCTCGTTCTCTTTGTACACTTTAACGTCGGCACGTTCGACAAAAGCTTTGGCAGCCTCTTCAGATTCTAGAACCGCAAAGATTGATCCCTGCGGACGACAGCAACAGTATAGAGCTCAGTTTTGATAAGGTAAACAGCACATAGCTACAGTTTTCATATATTAAAATTTGATCTACCCAATGTTGTTAATAAATAAGGTCTTATTTAAGGTCTTATAAGATCTGTAGATTGTTTGCTTTGTTCCAAACCAGTAACTTAATTTGTTACAATGTTACATTTTATTCTCGGCTAGGTTCACTTTCACAAGGCAACATTTCAAAAAGTACTGAAATGTGTTTATGCAAGTCACATGTGAGTAAAACTGTCCTGTGTGGATCCGAGCGTCTTCATATGCCTAAACTAACCGAAATGCCCTAAAACTACATTTTTCCTTAATTGATAAGCCATATCACTCAGATATTCCTCATAATTGGGGAAAAAAAGACAATCACAACTTCCGTTTCACGCCGGCTTTAAGAGAACTTGGACTTTCTTAAACCCCTTACTTTGAAAGTCTTCAGGGCTCCTTTCCTCATGTAGATGTTCTCGACTGTTCCTTTATCAGCGAGCCACTCTTTCACCTCATCCAGTGTAGTTTCAAGAGGAAAACCTTTCTGTTGAATTTAAACATTAACCTCAGTCAACACAATGCAGCATGTGGGTATAGTATCCTATTGTAGGATTCAAAAACAGGACAAAACAACATCTCCCAGTTTTACAGAGGACTAGACATGTTCAAATATTATTATAAGCTGTTTGCTTTAGAGCAAAGGCAACACGGGTAGGCAGAAAGAGGACTTAATGTCATTGTTCCCATCCGCTCACCATGTAGATGGATTTGTGTTTGAGCGAGTCCCTGTATTCCTCACTGTTCTCTGGAAGAGGTTTGGTCGGGTTTCGCCTTATTTTGGTTTTGTCCTCGCTGATCTCCAGCAGACCACTTTTAGATTTCTCTAGCGCCTCCACAATGAAGGCCGCTTCTGACGTGAGAGTCTTTAGTCTGTAAGGACAAATACAAAAAAATGGGACACAACCGCAGCAAAGTTACATGGACTGACACATTGAAGAATCTTCATGTAGCTATTTTCTCATTAAAGTCATTCATGCAACTTGCGAACTATACTTTGATTTGTCTAGAGCAGTATGAAAGCTTTGTGTGAGAAACAGACCAAAATTCAAGCTATTATATTGACTAAACTCACCATTGCAGCTCTAAAACATAATGTTCCTTCAAAAATGTGCACGACACATCCAAATGAGAAAGATATTTGTGAGCTAAACTTCACTTTGTTCCTCAAACAAACCTATCGCATGGCTCCATAAGACCATACAACAATTAGTTAATTTATTGTGCATGATGAAGTTTATTGTGTTCTTCTGTCCGTTCAAGATTTTCGACAGTTTAAGTTGAAAATGTAATTTTCAGGTCCATGCTCAAAAATGTAATAACTGGATTATAAATACATCGTTTTTGACCGACACACGAACAAACAGTATCATAGCGTTAAATGTTGTGGCGTTGTTTCAATGTTAGACTAAAGACCAGCTTAAAGGTGGGGTATGTGATTCTCTTTTTTGTCCATTTTTTCAAAATCACTTGAAATCCTATTCCTAACCCACTTACAGCCACTGAGTTAGAAGCACTGATATGAAAATTAAGCGATAACACTTTACAATAAGGTTCGTTAGTTAACTACATTAGTTAACATGAACTAATAATAAATTGCAGTATACATAGCATTTATTAATCTTCGTTAATGTTAATTTCAACATTTACTAATACTTTATTAAAATCTTGTGCACATTAGTTCATGCACAGTGAACTAACAATGACCAGCTGTATTTCTATTAACTAACGTTAACAAAGATTAACAAATACAGTAACAAATGTATTGCCAGTGTTGGGGAAGCTACTCTGAAACTGTAGTTTGACAAGCTACAAGCTACTCGTAAGTTAAAGTAGTTAAACTACAGTCAAGCTACCCTTTTGGAAAAGTAGTTAGCTACACTACAAGTTACTATCAAAAAGTAGCTAGCTACATTGAAACTACTTTAGATTTTTTTGAACAACGTATATTACAAATAGCTGAATGGATAATATGGGTGTGTCAACCCACTTCTGTACGTCGGTGAACCGTTAGCCGAAAGATGCGTGATTAAACAACAGGTGGCGGTTATGGCAAAAAATGGCTCTTTGAGGGGATCCGGATCTTAGCGATCTGTTTTTGGCTCTTTTTACCAGTAGTCAGTTTAAAGAAGCCAGCTTGGGGACATCTCAGTTTAGCCTGGAAATAATCACTGGGAGGAATGATGAGGTGAGATTTGTAGTCAAATAATTAAAACTCAGATATCACACACCAATATCTGAGTTTGAATTATTCTGAAATATTGATTATTACCTCATTTGTCATGTGTGGCCATAGGGTCGCACAACATCCCTCTGCTTAGACAGTGACATCACTATTTTGGATTTACCAAAGTGTGTGTATGTGTAAAGCTACGTTGACTATGTTATTCATACCTACTCACAAATAAACATCAAAAACAAAGCCGGCTGCAATGAATTTCTGTGCAAAACAGCTTTTACTACAAACACTTCCACACAAGAACATTGTTATCACACAAGAACATTTTGATAGAAAACAAAAAATATTTAAAGTTTTAAATATATACTGTAGATAAAATTAGAATAAATAAAATGGAACACAACTATCATCACACAACACCCCTGCGCTGGGTGCGCCCCTCCCCCTATAACTGTTCTGTCTCGCGGAGGAGCTAATTTGTGTGCATCTGTGTGAAACACGCATAGGAAAAAAGGAACGACAGAAAGAACGGCTCCCCTCCAGCCGCGACTCGGCTCCCATCGTTCATGTTTATGAGCCATTCAAAAGAATCGGTTCGTTCGCGAACGTCACAACTCTTAAAGAAGAAGAATATCCTGGCATCGCGCTGATTCGCGCAGGCTCGACAAAACGCAATGTAGCTTTTGCTCGCGCTACATCGCTACTTGCTGCAAAATGTAGTTAGCTACTGGAAAAGTTACACTGTTTAAAAAGCAACTGAGTTACTGCCAAGCTACTGAAAAATGTAGTTAAGTTAGTAGCGTCGCTACTTGTAGTTAACTACTCCCCAACACTGTGTATTGCTCATGGTTAGTTCATGTTAGTTAATATATTAACTAATGAACCTTATTGTTAAGTGTTACCAATTAAGAAATTTAATCATCTGTGGAACGGGCAGGACTTGAAAAACTCCAGCCAATCATTTCCAAGACCACCTAGAATCATTGGACAGTAAGTTTGTCAATCAAACAGTCCTACGATACCCCCCTCCCCCTCGTGCGCATACGTCCATGTTCTTTGAATGGGTGGAGTCAGGGCCAGCATTGAAGGAAAGAAGGTAGGACCATTTGAGTTGTGCATTTTCAAAATATGCCGGCCGTTTTGCAAATCCCATACCCTACCTTTAATTTAGCAAAACAATTTTTAAGAACATTGTGAGATACAGGCTAATGTTTTCTTCTTCCTTCCATTAAAAGCTTTGTGAAACTGCACAGCTTTTCCAGTTCATATAAATTTGAACCACATTTTTTAATCATATGAATCCCTATGAAAGACGATCGAGCCAATCAGAGTAGGCATGGGGCGGAGTGACACGTGTAGCCCCGCCCTGTTCTGCAGACTGCAGCCAGGTGTACTTGATTTATTCAGAAACAAGATATGCATTTATTTTGCAATTACCTATTAAATTTCAGCATTGTCTCCAGAGTGACCCAGCCGTCATCTAACTGCATCTGCTCCTTCAGAAACTTGTCTCGGGGGAGATTGTGGTCACCAAAATAGTACTAAACACAGACAGAAACATTGATTATTCATGTCACTGGCATGAACGACGGCTTGGAAAGATAAAATACTTATGATTATCTCACCTCAATCTGTTCTGCCACCTTCTTCTCCAGAGGAGACATTTCCTGATTGTCTGCCATCTCTGCTAGGATGATAAACAACACTTTCTTGCAAACGTTCAAAAAATCTGAACACATATTTATTTTTTGCATATTCTATCAAAAAGTTACATCACAAGCTATATTATCATGAAAAATGTACATGCACATGATTTTCAAACCACGTGTGAGTACAGCAAAACTCATACATGCAGTTTCTATTTTAATAGAAATGTTGACTCTTTAAGTTTATAAACCCAGTGTTTAACAGCACTTAAAATACACTGTGTGGATAATATTAATAAATTCAGTCAACAGCAGTTATAAGTGTTTATGAATCATGTACGCCACGCGCGCCACATGTCACGGAATGATACTGAACAAACGTCGCTCAATCTGTCAATTGTATGTTTTCGGTGCGATCTGAAGCATCGCAACACTCTTAATATCAGGGAAAACAAGAGAAAATGACATACTCACTTTACTTGCGTTCTGAATCTGCTTGATCTCAATGAAACGCCACACTAAACGATATCCGATTCCGACCGTGGGTCAAGTATGGCGTCGCGCAGTTATGATGTCACGCAGAGACTGGGGGAGATTGGGAAATTGAGTACACGGAATACACACACTCATCTCCAAGCTTTTCCAGTTCGAGAATATTCATTGTGTATAAATTTTTTTTTAGTTGGTAACATTGTTGGTCTTTTATAATATATCTTTAAGGCAAGGTGAAAAAACAACAACAAAACGAATAGATATCACCATACTTTCCCAGTTGAGTGATAACTAAAAAAAAATGCTGGGTTGTTTTAACCCAATTTTGGTTCAAATATGGAAAAACCCAGTCATTGGGTTACATTTTTTAATTGCATTTTTGTCCATATTTGACCCAAAATTGGGTTAAAACAACGCAGCATTTTTTAGAGTGATATGATTTCTTATTACTTGTATTACACGTTTTCTGAAATATGCTAATGAGGCAGCATCTAATCAAATATGCACTAATTTGCATACATTTCTAGATTTTTCTTTCTTTCTAGATATTAGAGTCAAAGGTTTTTACAGAGGGGATTTTGAATTTCTCTTTTTAGGAATATATTGTTGTATAAAATCAGGCAAAGAACAAACCCTTCTGTAAAACCATTCAGAATAGAATAAAATGTAAAGGCATTTGTTTGGAAATGAAAGTGTGGAGATTTCAGTAGAAAAAAAACATTTGAGAAAAGGGCCTTTAAAGATGTGTGTACTGTTATTGAAATCTACAGACGCAAATAGATAAAGTGCTATAAAAAGATACACTTACAAGTGTATTTTGGATGTTTTCTTTACACTAGTCTGAAAAAAAAGAGAAAAAAAAGACCAAAAAGCCAAAAATCTCAAAACTGACAGATGCATGAAAAAAACAGCTATTTTGTCACTCTAAAAAATGCTGGGTTGTTTTAACCCAAATTTGGGTCAAATATGGACAAACCCAAACGTTGGATCAAAAATGCAATTTAAAAATGTAACCCAATGGCTGGGTTTGTCCATATTTGACCCAAAATTGGGTTAAAACATCCCAGCATTTTTTAGAGTGTAATGTATCGCCTTAATAAAAGCCACAAGAAAACACCTCATATAACCTATAATTATAACTAATGGTTTTCTTAAGCACTGTTTGTGCAGTGATAAGTGACTCAGTTTAAGCTCAGTCTCATATCCGACACAGACAATTATTCAAAGTAACAAAAGACAGGCCATAACTTTTTTTTTATTCCTTTTTAATGGGACACTAAACATGTGTGTCACAAGTACAAAGGACACAAGATTTGTTGTAAATATTAACAGGAACAAGGTCTTAGTTTAGGTCAATATGGCGATGATCCAGTCATATAAATGGATTTGTTCTGACAGATCCAAACTTCCCTGTAAATAGTCATAAACCAACAATAAAGTCCACGATCTACTCCATTCATCTCGGTTTGCTTTGAATACAACACTCTGGATTTCCAATACACATCTACAATTCAATTTCAGGCTTATTCAAGAAGAAGCATTCACAGCACTGTTAATCTACATCAAGAGCAGCAAGTCTGACGCTTTATACGCTGTCAGAGGAACTATGACCCGGATGGCTTTTTAAACACCGCTGGTGTCCAGAAAAAAATGGGGGTCAAAAGTCTGAGACCACGTTGAGAATCTGGAAATAAATAATTTGTGCTGTATACAATTTTTAAAATTCAAATGTTACTTGCTTTTGGAAATAGTTTTAGTTTTAACTACAGTGGTCTCAGACTTTTCAGGCCCACTGTGTATATATATATATATATGAAAATATGGTACTATAAGGCAGATTAGGGCTTCCAATAATAATAATAATCTGGTTCGTATTATATATTCTAGACTATATTCATTTTATAGTAGTACAAGATTGCAGTGTTAAAGGATTTTGTCACAGCCAGGCTGCATTCATTCATAACATGACAATAATTGCATTCATTGGTATAGTATTAATATAGTGATATTAAAGGGGAATTTCTATATCGTGCTAATAAATATATAGCCAGCATGTTAAAACTTTTACATTTGTTCATTTTTATGCTCTACAGCCAACCTCAGTGCATTAAATATAAAGCACCTCAGCCTGTTAAATCCTAACAGTGAGCTTTATGAATTAAATCTCCAAGACAAATTGCATTTATACTCTCGTAAACACTTAAATGTAAAATATATATTTTTTAAAATGTGCACCAAACATACACTCAGATATTACACCATGCCCAAATAAATCTATCAAGTAAATTAAGGGATGTTTTTTTGTGTGTGTGTGTAAATTATCTATAGCCTATTCATGCACATAATGCATTTACTGCATATTGCAGAATAAACATATTGATATTCTATTGGTTCATTATCTCCTATAATACTGCATTACTCAATTAGAGCTCGTAATTCCCGGAGGATTTCATTGCCACTTGTCCAGGGCATGATTCTCGCACTGAGAGCTTCTGGCCCCTCTGAAATGGCTTTGCACAGCAGTTTCTCTAGTGTGAATCCTTTCCTAGGCATCGCAATATCCCCTTCTCTCAATTCTTTAATGGGGCAAAAGTCATTTCCTCCATCTCCTATATAGCAGATCCTCTCATAATGCACACCAGCTTTAGCTTGATTCTCTCTGAAATCATGCAGTACCCTCCTCTTGCACAGGTTTATAGGACATTGCGTACAGTCATGCGCGTGAAAGCAGCGCACACTCACGTAGCCGCGCGCATCTATGTTTGCAGGGTTAGTGAAGACGTCATCTATAGCCGACTTCAACCCTGATGCATGCAAAACCCAGTCTATGAACACAGTATTAGAATCGGAGATGATAATACAGTCGATGTCGCGCTTGTTCTCGGATATGAAGGTCAGGAGCTCGAGCATGCCGTCGGTGAGCGGGATGCTCTCCATGACCGCGCGCATGTGCTCCGGGCTCACGGACTGGTCCCCGATGTAGGTCAAAACCCGACCCATATACTCGGTCCAGCGGCCTCTCTCGTAGGACTTCTCCACCCAGTCCGGTAACGTCTGGTCGGGAGTGCAGCGGATCACCCATGTGTCGCTGTTGTCATCCACGATAGTGTGGTCAAAGTCGAACACTACTAAGGTCTTCATCCTGCGCTGGGGATAACACAAAAACACAATATTGACACGATGGCGAATGTTCAACGATCCTTTCTCCGCACGTCAAGTAACGAGACACATGTAAGGAAATCAAATGTGTACCAACCTGATGCGGCAGCCTGAGTGAATTATTCGATTTTGTTAGCGATTCTGAGACGGACACTTGCTTACAACACAAAGCATGATTAGTCACTGCGCGTCTCTGATAGGCTGCGGCGCACGCCACTCAAACATCATGCGACGCTCTGATTGGTCATGCAAATCACTCAAGTCAACTTGGGGGCGTTCTTTCTTTCTGTTTCCACAGTCGGTTGTTCATTCAGTAAACCGAATCAGTTTATTCGAGATGAAACCGGTTTTGTCTTACTTATAGATAAGACTAGGAAATATTTTTTTTTTTTTTTAGAATAGTGCAGTGCAGTCATAAAACTATGAAATGCGTCAGAACAATGTATGAATGCAACAATAATTTCAAGCATGAATGAAAAAATAACATGTTTGAAATTATTGTTGCAGACATAAATATATATTCTGGATGTTGCCATTTTTATTTTTTATTATTGAGTGATAAAAATGGATATCGAAAAATCCTGTTTTTAAATATATAAACATATTACAAACAGGATTTTGGATATATTTTTTTATCACTCAATAATTAAAAGTAAAATACCAACATCCAGAATAAAAAAAATCATGTTTTAAGGAATAAAAAATGTTATATAAACCCTCTGAAAAACCTAGACTATAGATACAAAAAAAAAAAAAAAAGTTTGTGCTTTTAAAAATGAGAATTTAAATCTATAATGCATTAAATATATTAAAAAACTAATGGGGATGAACAATGGTGGAAATTAAGTTTGATATAAAACTAAAATTAATTTCAGACTTTTAGATTTGCTTAATATTACATTTAATGGAATTAAATATTTTTTTGCTTTTAAAGATTTGTTGCAATGTTCAAACCTTATCCAACTGTAAAAAAAAAAAAAAAAAAAAACCTCTACATTAGCTAACTACACGATTAAACTTAGGAAGAGTTTAGGAAGGACCACTGAAAGCGAGGTTCACAGGTTCAGCACCAATTTTTATTTGTCAAATTCAGCAGAACCTCACATTGTCATCTCTTTATAAACAGAAAGCCCTTACAAAACTCCAAGGTACGCAAACATGTCCCCAACAAACCCTAAAAAAAAAAAAAAAAAAAAAAAAAAAAACAGCTCCGATCAGACAGAAAAAAAAAAGAGTAAGCAACCATTTTCACTAAGAAACTCACTAAACATTTACGTCGAGATATGGGCAAGAAAAAACAAACGTCAGATAAAAGCAGGACAAATATAACCGAAACAAATTAGGATTTTACGGCCTGTATCAGTCATTAAAAGTATTCCAGGGCGTGTCCACAATGATTACACGATGACTAAAATGTCAGTCTCTTTGTATCGCTTGCTGAACAGCAGACCGTTGATGCTTGTGTGGGGAAAAGATAACTAAAAATAGGGAGTGGAACATGCAGAGTCTCAGTCACTGTCGCTAGAAGACGCCTCCTTCTTCTTCGCATCTTTTCTTGGACTTTTAGATTTATCCTTTGCTCTCTCTCTTGATTTTGGGCTCTCGCTCCTTTTACTTTTCTTCCGTTTATCGCCGTCGCTCTCAGAATCGCTGCTTCCACTGTCGCTCTTTCCTCTCCTCTTCCTCCCGCTCGTCCGCTCGTCTCGCTCTCTCTGGGAAGAGCGTTCTTTGGAGCTTCGGTCTCGTCCTCTGGTTTCTTTGCTCCTCGCCTCATCTGCGCTCCTCCTCTTGTTTCGGTCTTCCGCATCTCTCCCCCGATCTCTCGCTCGGTCTCGCTCTCGGCTTCTCGAGCGGCGAGAGGATCTTCTGTCCCGGCTGCTGCTGTGACGCCGGTCACGGCCTCTGTCGCGTGATTGGCCACGCTGACCTCGACCCCTCGACCGGGACCTGCGCGCCGCATCACGACCCTTTTCTCTGCTTCTGGATCGGTCACGTTGCTGCTCTCCATTCTTCTTCTTTTCCACCTCCTTCGATTTCTCCTTTTCATTCCCATCCGGATGCTGTTTGGTCCTTTCTTTGCTTCGGTCTTTCTGTTCTCCTTCCTTCTCTCGCTCTTTGGCATCTTTATCTTTTTCTTTCTCTTTTCTGTCCTTGCTGCTTGAGCGTCCCCGTTTGTCATCGGCTTTATCGCGCTTTTCCTTCTCTCTCTTCTTTTCTTTGCTCTTGCTCCGGCTGCGAGCTTTCTTCTTTTCCACATCGGCATCAGTCTTTTTCCGTGCGTCCCGATCTCTGCTTTTGGAGCGATGTTTGTCCCTCTTCCTATCTCTTCCTCTGGACGGACTGTGTGATTTGTCCCGCTTTGCATCTTTCTTTTCTCGTTCTGAGTTCTTTTTTGCTGCTTCTTGTCCTGCAGGTTTGTTTTCGCTGGCTGGTTCAGTGGCATTTGCTTTGTCCTCTGACATATCTCCTCTAAAATAAAAAAATACACATGAAACATTAATTTCCAGTAGGGATGTCAATTCTCACAAATTCCCGTGATCGATCGTCGTTTAAATTAACGATCAATTAATCGTTAGTCTTAAAGGGATAGTTCACTTTGAAATTAAATGTTGGTATGTTTTAGCTTACCTGAAGTGCATCCAAGACGTAGGTGTCTTTGTCTCCGCAGTAGTTTCAATTTTTATATTTTTAGGTCAAACTGTTCTTGTCTGTCAGTCATATAATGCAGGTATATAGGCACTGTCTCCAAAAGCATGCAGAGAAAAGTCCAAATTTAAAAATTCCCCATCGTAAGTACACATTGATGGCCTAAGACACGAAACAAGCGGTTTGTGTGATAAAACGAACAGTATTTATATAGTTTTTATCTCTTTTACACAACCATGTCCATCTGATCTGTTTACTTAGTATGTGTAAGCGCCGGAATGCTCCGGAAGTGGTCTCTCCCGGATGAGTTCGCGCGAGCTTACATAAATGTATTTTTACATCGGTGTAAACATCCCGGATAAGCGCAAACTAGTACCATTTCTATTAGCCGTCCTCCCTACAATCTCTGTTCTGTGCAGGTTCTGGTGTAAACAATGAGTGACGTACACGCACGAGACCACTTCCGGAGCCTTGCGGCGCTTACTACGTAAACAGATCAGATGGACATGGTTGTGTAAAAGAGATAAAAACAATATAAATACTGTTCGTTTTATCACACAAACCGCTTGTTTCGTGTCTTAGGCCATCAATGTGTTCTTACGATGGGGATTTTTTTAATTTGGACTTTTCTCTGCATGCTTTTGGAGACAGTGCCTATATACTAGGGGTGGGGAAAAAAATCGATTCTTAGATGCATCGCGATGCGGACGTGGACGATTCTGAATCGATTCACAAATGCCAAAAATCGATTTTCGAAAAAAATAATAAAAAAAAAATAATAATATTTTTTTTTTTTTTTTGAAAATCGATAATAACGTAATATTGACGGAACGCAAAAGACGGAACTCTGAAGCGTGGTAACAATATTGTCAAAGCTTTCACCCGGCCCGGAAAGGGCAAAGCGCATTACACAATCAATCGCAACTTTTATTGCCAAGGATTTGCATCCATTTGCAAGATGTTGCACACTTTGGAGCCGAGATACAACGTCCCATCTCGGAGATATTTTACAGACACAGCGATCCCCACACTCTACAACAAGACCAAAACCGAAGTCATGGAATCACTGAAGAAAGCGGGTAGGATAGCTGTAACATGTGATGCGTGGACATCTGAATTTTATGTTAATAGAGATTCAGAATATGTTGAAGTTTGTTATAATTTGTTATTGTTGTGATTTTTACTGTAGTGAATTTACTGTTGTGAAATGGAAAATCAATAATCGTTAATAATTGAAAATCGACTGTAATCGAAA
This sequence comes from Phoxinus phoxinus, assembly GCF_949152265.1. NCBI lineage: Eukaryota > Metazoa > Chordata > Actinopteri > Cypriniformes > Leuciscidae > Phoxinus > Phoxinus phoxinus. The sequence goes on from NC_136886.1 coordinate 32,597,268, forward strand.
CGGGACTTCAATAATCGTAATCGAATCGAATCGGGAAATCAGACAGATTAACCACCCCTACTATATACCTGCATTATATGACTGACAGACAAGAACGGTTTGACCTAAAAATATCAAAATTGAAACTACTGCGGAGACAAAGACACCTACATCTTGGATGCACTTCAGGTAAGCTAAAACATACCAACATTTAATTTCAAAGTGAACTATCCCTTTAATACTGCGATATGCGTCTGCTGCAGTGATGGCCAACAGCGTGACAGGGTCTGCAAATCCTGCTCAAAACGCGATGTTCCTCACCAAATGAATGAGAATGGTTTTTAATCTAAATAAAGGGCTAGTAGGATTGTAAAATGTTTCGATGTGACTGATCATTTAATTCAATTAATTATTTAATAATCAAATATAATGACTACAACCAATACAACGTGTCACCACCGCCGCCTCAGATCAAATATATATATGCTAAGCTATGCTAAAAGTGCTACCACCAGACCCGGAGATCGGCTGAAAGGATTTGAAAACGGTAAAACTGAACTCTTTAACTCTAGGGGAGTTGAAAAATGAGCCTATTTCCAAAAAAAGTGGAGTGTTCCTTTAATATCGCAGCCTGCGCCGCAAACTGTGCCAAAGATATGTGCTAATAAAGTCAGGCGACACAAATCTATTTAATGATTTTTCAACAATATCACCCGGTAGAACATGCAGAACTAAGAAATAAATGTTTCTATTAAGATATTTATTTTAAGAAAAAATTATGAATTCTGACAGTAAAAAGTTCTTTAAAATTACCGGGCTGTTTCTACAGCTTTCACTTCGGTGCAAAAAACTGCCTTTAAACTTTAAAAAGATTATTAATATTGAATGATATGAAAATATTTATCGTGATAATTTATTTGGCCATATCGCTCAGCCCTACTTCTAATTAAATACGCTTGAAAATCCCTCATTACATGAATCCCGCCCTCAATATTAGCATGTACTGTAAAATTGGACTCACTTGTCCCCTTTGATCCATCTGTCCTGGGTGGCGGCTGTGTTAGGTTTAGCTTTCTGTGTCCTTTGCATCTCCTGCCTCCAGTGTGGAGGCGTCTCACTGCGCCGAAACCGGTCCCACGACCGTGAGCGAGACCGAGATGGAGTCCGATAGCGCTACAGACGGACAGAAGAGATAAAGTTAAAACTAAAAATACATAAATGAGCTTTAATCAATAAGGAATAAATTATGTTTTAAAATATATTACAATAGAAAAGAGCTATTTGAGGGTGTAATAACATTTTACAATACAGATGAAACTCGAAAAATTTGAATAGATCGTGCAAAAGTTAATTTATTTCAGTAATTCAACTTAAAAGGTGAAACTAATATATTATATAGACTCATTACATGCAAAGTGAGATATTTCAAGCCTTTATTTGTTATAATTTTGATGATTATGGCTTACAGCTTATGAAAATCCCAAATTCAAAATTAGAATATTGTGAAAAGATTTTCATAATCATACAAATTATAACAAATAAAGGCTTGAAATATCTCATGTAATGAGTCTATATAATATATTAGTTTTACCTTTTAAGTTGAATTACTGAAAATCGAGTTTCACGTGCATTACAGTTTTGGTGAGCAGAAGAGACTTCTTGCAAAACCAGATAAAATCTTACCGCCCCAGACTTTTGAACGGCAGTGTATTTACATTTAACTCATAATCGGTCTTTCAAAGCAAACCACAGTTATTCTCTCACCCTCGGTCCTCTTCCTTTAATCCTGCGCCCTGACCTGGTCATCACCAGTCTTGTGCGGTTCGGCCGTGAATTCGCCATGGGTCTAGAATATAACATACAAGTTATGAACTGGTAAGAAAAATAATAAAATCACACAATATAAAAATGGTCATCAATGTCTGTACAAACAAATGATCATCCACACCATTACTGGGTGAAATATTAAAATACCACATCTACCTGTCCCTTTCCCTCTCTCTCTCCCTGTCCCTGTCTCTCTGTCTCTCTTTCCCAGAGTCCTCCTTGTTCTGTTCTTTCCCCTGCTCCTCTTCTTTGGCCTTCTGGGGGCTTCGCCTCATTAGGAAGCGGTTTTCTGGAATGGGCGGGACTTCCTCTGGGCGGATGGTTGACAAAGGTTGGGGATCAGCCTCTTCCTCGTCAGACCTGGAAAAACATGTTCAAATTCTTTATGATGAAGTTGTCAACAGAAGACGAAAACAGCACTCAATGCATATAATAAAATTAAACGAACCATATAATTATTGTGGAAATAATATTGCTGACTTTGTTGTCCTTTTGCACAGCCACCACTGCGCAGTTAAACTCTGCATTTTATAATCCTGCAGCTGCCTACATGCACAACAGGCAAGCTATTTTTAGAGCTTTTATTACACTTGTAAGCACACCCAGTGTGCATGAATGGTCATGTAACGTGTTTTCAGTTGTGTAGTGTGGATGGAGATAGTTTCTGAAACGCCAGAATGGATTGTTTTCATGTTAAAACGAGAACACACTAGTGTAAACAGGGCCTAAAGCAGATGCTCACGCGGACAGGTTGTGGCCTCATGCTCTCATCCTTAAAAAAAACATGTGAGAAACTAAACGAAGGTAAATGAAAATACAACCACTTTCAACAAGGATGAACATGATTTGTACAAAATAAAACACGTTTTATTGGCTGCCGAAATCTTTTCAGATATTTCAATTATTTCTTATTTTCAATACATAAAACGTTAAGGATTGTTTATTTTTCAGTGATAATTTTGGTACCGTGCCGATCTTTTAGTACTGACATGCACAAGCAATGTGGAAAGCAAATTCTTCAAACAACTCGAGTTGTTGAAAGATTCTAGGGCTGCAGCTATCGAGTCTTTTGGTAATCGAGTATTCTACTGACTATTCCATCGATTAATCGAGTAATCGGATAAAAAATTGTGGTAATAAAAATAGATCCAAGTGAACAACAGCCTTTAAAATGACTTAAAATACAAATAGGTAACACTTTACAATTAGGTTCATTAGTTCAGGGGTTCCCAAACTTTTCCATGACAAGGCCCCCCAAATACCACTAGGTTCTGGCCAAGGCCCCCCTTTCGCATGATGCGTTATTGAACCCATCGACAATACTATGGCAATTGCAAATGTAGAAATAAATAAATAAAACATCTGTGAACATCCATGAACCTTTATTGGTGTTGTAATAATAACATTTGTATGTCAGATCTTCATATATAGTATATATATTTCAACATTGTATGGAAAAAGAGAGAGATCTTAACAAGAGTGTGTGTGTGTGTGTGTCTTTGAGAGAGAGAGAGAGAGAGAGAGAGAGAGAGAGAGAGAGAGAGAGAGAGAGAGAGAGAGAGAGAGAGAGAGAGAGAGAGAGAGAGAGAGAATATCAATGGGAGGGCTGGGCCTGGTAGCAACATTCAACAGTGTGTGTGTGTGTGTGTGTGGGTGTGTATGCTGCGTCATACCTACGAGTCTTATTCGGCCAGGAGTTCGTTTTCTGTTTTTTTTTATCTGCGGTTTCGATAGCTGGCTCGTTAGGTTTAGTCCGTTTTACAAATCTATCCATTTTGATAGAGCTAGCCAGCTAACTAAATAAATAGCTTAATAGCTGAGCACTGGCGGTTGTTACCAAGGCTACACTGACAGATTACATGATGGTGTACCAGCCAATCAGAAAGATTACCATTAAAAGTTTAATGTTTAGATATGCGACTAATTATTATAATGCTATTTCATAACAATACTCATAATAATATACATTTTTATATATTTTTAAAATATTTATAAAAAAAAAAAAAAAAATCGTCCAACTTTCTGCGGCCCCCCAGGGGGCCGCGGCCCCCACTTTGAAAACCACTGCATTAGTTAACTACCTTAGTTAACATATTAAGAATGAACAATACTTCTACAGCATTTATTAATCCTAGTTAATATTAATTTCAACATTTACTGATGCATTAATCAAAGGTTGTATTTGTTAACATTAATGTACTGTGAACTAACATGAACAAACAATGAAACTAACATTAACAAAAATTAATAGTTACAAATGTATTGTTCATTGTTAGTTCATGTTGGTTAATACATTAACTTACTAATGAACCTTTTTGTAAAGTGTTACCTAAATATATAATAACAAGCAATAATTATTTGTTCAAATTAAGTATTAAATTAATCATATGGGTTTTATTGAACAACGCTGTTAAAAAACACCATGTAAAATAAATTATATAAACTAATATAATATAACTGTACAACATGTACATTACGTAAAAACATGCCTGCAGAGTGCGCCAACGGTTACACTACTAAGGCATGATCAAATCCTTGTTTAATATTGGCCAAACTAAATTTAATTCAAATGTCAACTTAATCTTTAATATTTGGTCTCTTCTGTACAATAGGGATGCAACAGCTGCTGTAATTTCTTGAAAAATAGCATGTGCACGTCAAAACATGCAAACTCAGTGCAAGGGTTAAACTTTTATTTTGAAATCGCAATGGACAACAATTAGCATATATTTCAGAAAGATATTTATGTATTCTCTTGTGTTAGCGTATATTTATAAATGAGTTGCGTTACGAATCTTGTGAAACGGCGCATGGAGATGGAGTTGGAGAAACCCGAGACGCTGACACGCATAAATGATGACAGTGCAACTGAAACACGCGTTCGAGGTTTTGCGTTCCCAAATGCACATTAGTGTGTGTGTGGAGCAGCGCTTACTGTGAACGGAGCTGAGGTACTTTTAACACAATCTGCACCCATTAAAGCGTCATGCTTCTCTGTGGGGAAAAAAACCCTCCCAGCGCATAAATTTTTTAATGTTTTTTGCACATAGCACTATGCCATATGATTGTAAATGGTTTTAAATAGATCACGTAACCTTAGAAAACGATGTAATAATGCGGTTCATGGATTCTCGCCTGTGGAATGCGCCACTTCCGGTATTTTGCCGGTTGCAGCCCTAAAAGATTCTAATCGTAAATGTGCAAAAGTAAACTGTATTAGCAAAGTACCCTTTCTTCTCTTTCTTCTTGTGTTTCTGTTCCTTCTTCTTCTTATGTTCCTTCTTGTGTTTCTTTCGTTTCTTTTTCTCCTTCTCTGATTCCTCCGAGTCGGTGGAGCTGTCTGAAGAAGAGTCCTCATCACTCTCGCTGGATGACTGATGCTTCTTTTCTTTCTTTGCTAAATGAAAAGAGTTCAAACAATACTTTAAAACACACACTTTCATAATTTGGCCACTATTAACTGTTTGGGATTCAGATATTCTTGCACTGCCAAACATAATTTGAGTTCATACAAGTTTACAGGAATGGATATAAAACTTTCTGTATGAATGAATAATTCAAGTAAAGCCCCTTGAATAACACGATTAACTATGAGTGACCATTAAAGTAAATATTGATGCACATAACACTGGACAGTCTTATCACAATTAATGTTACTTATAAATGAGTATGATCAAAGTGCAAGTTAATTTGTCAAATTTTAAATAAGCAACTAGATCTAAATCATGTCTTAGGCCAAAAATATATTTGTATACAAGTATGCAATATTATTTGGGTGTTGGAAAGGCACTATATAAATACTAATTATTAGTATTAATAAAAAAAGGTCAGTCAGCATACTTCGTTCGGTTATGAATTGCATGCCAACATTTTCTGAAATGCAATGACACGTGAAGTTGATCTTTTGTAGCTAGAAGCTAATAACATAAAAACATACAATAATCACCTTTAGATTTCGGAATAAGTTCCCCACAGTTGAGCACTTTGACCTCGGCATAGGGTCGGCTGTTGGTATCCGTCTTCTGACTCTCGATCATCCGGATCACCTCCTGGCCGGAGATCACCTGACCAAACACCACATGAATTCTGGTGGGGGAAAGAGCAACAAAACCATTAAACACTGCACATATAAAATATACTTCTAATCCATATTCCTTAATAGTGCTGCACACTTACCCGTCCAAGTGAGGAGTTGGTTTTGTAGTTCTATGGTCAGGGACACAAAACAGTGAGGCAGAATGTAAATACAAATCTAACGAACACAAAAACAGTGATTAATGCACATCATAAATCGATTTGGGACCGCAGTTCATAACTCGTTCAAGACCAGACGAATGCACTGAAGACATATACATTTATTTTACATCAAGGCTGCAAAAAAGGAAAGCGATAGTTGCAGATTATCATCCATTATCCAAGAGGACAGTAGGGACGCCTGAAGAAGCCTGTGTGTTGGACTCACATAAAGAACTGTGAGCCGTTGGTGTCTTTCCCTCTGTTTGCCATTGACAGAAGGAACTCCTTGGTATGTTTCGTTGTGAAGCTTTCATCTAGAAAAAGAAAAATGGCAGAATATTTAATCCAGTGTTCCAGTATTTTTTTTGACGTTTTTGCCTTTTATTGGATAGGACAGTATCTAGACAGGAAGCGAGATGGGAGAGAGAGAGGGGGGATGGGATCGGGAAAGGTCCACGACGAGCCGGGACTCGAACTCGGGTCGCCCGAAGCGCAACGACGCTACATGTCGGCGCACTTTCCCACAAGGCTATCGGCGCCAACTCCAGTGTTGTTATTAAAGGTTGGGTAGGTAAGAATTGTCTAAAGAACTTTTTTTCAAATTGGCTTAAACTGTCTTTATATACCAATACATAATTATAATGTAAGTACTTTGAAAAAGAGAGTATAAAAATTGAGTGACTCTAGTGTATTTAATCTTCAACGAAACAAGTGATTGGCTTGCGCAACTGTCACTCTCTGTCGCCATGACTACCGCCGCTATTACTGGCTCTGCCCACGTGCGCGCAGTCGCGCACCCGTTTTTAGGTGGGAGTGAATGGAATTAATGAGCTGTGTTACTGTTTATTGAAGATTAAATACACTAGAGTCACTCAGTTTTTTATATTCTCTATTTCAGAGTACTTGCATTTTAATTATGTATTGGTATATAAAGACAGTTTAAACAAATTTGAATAAAAGTTTTTTTAGACAATTCTGACTAAATATTGATATGTAAAATCTTAAGGACACTCACCTTCAAAGAAACCTCCATATATAGATTCTCCACCTCTGCCATTCCCTGTTAAGGCAAACATGTCTGTTAAATGTCACAACACACAGGATAAACATAACACAACAGAAGAAAGCAAGACATTGGTACCTTCAGTGAAGTCTCCTCCTTGTATCATGAAGTCCTTCACTATCCTATGGAACAGACTTCCTTTGTAGTGCAAAGGTTTTTGGGTGGTCTTGCCAATTCCTTTCTCACCTGGAGAAGAAAACCCTCACAATGCATAAATACAGACACGGGGGGCGTTTCTCAAAAGTAACGTGAGCTAAGTAGATCATCGAGAACATTAGTGGCACTGGCAATGGTCTCCACGATTCATTTGGGCTCACAATGCTTTTGGGAAACGCATCCCAGGACAGTGCAAGACTCGGGCTTTATCCGAAATTGCATACTTCCCTATTATATAGTAGGCGAAAAACAGTATGTTTTAAAAGATGTGTATTAGAGTGCGGATCGAGCCATTTTTTTCTGTCCGAGCCCGGCCCGCGTCCGACAGAGCAGTAACCGAACCCGACCCAAGCCCGACAGGCATAAATATATTTATGTCCGAGCCCGACCTGAGACCGGTAGTTAAAATCCCATTTTTTTCTCATACTAATGACAATTGTACGTTTGTTTGTGTGTAAAGCCCCTTTTATTAAGCAACTGTAGGAAGGCAATCGGAAATGTCAACAGGATGAGCGCATCAGCGCGCGGAGCAACAAGCGCTCTTAACACAGGCGCGCACACATTATGCACGTGTTTCGTTGTCATGGCTACATAAACAAATGTCCGCACACAGGAAGACGGATGTTATGGTAATATTTTACATTTTAATCACGAAAAAGATTTGCATCAAGTGAAAGCATCAGGCACATTGGCTACCTACATAATAAGCTGTTTTAAATTTAAAATGTTCAATGCCTTATCGCGCTGATGTGAGCGAGCCCGACCCGAACCCGAACATAATCTCTAAATATCTGTCCGAACCCGGCCCAGCCCGTCGGGTACCGGCGGGTCCCGTCGGGCTCGGGTATCCATCCTCTAAAGTGTATGAATTTACAGTACCCATAAAACATTAGGCAAATAGAAATTTACTAATTGTCTGTATTGTTGAAATAATAGTTCCTCTGACAATAAAAAATTACCTTTCATTTCATAAATATATAAAATGGTATATTTAAAACTGCTAACATTTAAAAATGTGAAATTTAGAGACAGCTTTCCAGTTTTATAAAACAAAACTGCTTGTACACACCCTGACGAAGGCATGTAAAGCCGCAACGCTTAGGTGGATCTGTCACCAATTTTAATGTTTAAGCCATCAATGAAATAAAGGCTTTTTAACTTTTTCTACTTATTTCGAGTGCCTTGGAGTTCCTAAGTTATTACAAAAACTGCTTGTATTTTTTACCTGTGCACAGGCAGCGGAAGTTTTCACATGTCTTGGGACACGCCTCAGAGAAAAGCTCAATGACGACTCTCCCCGCTGTAGAAAGGAAAACCGGGAGAGAAAGATCACACAGGGAAATAAATCCCACATTTTCACAAATTAAAGAGCAGATGTCTAAGTGCATATTGAGTCTTACCTGGCACATTACTGATGCCAACGTCAAAGAAGCAGCGAGGACGCTGCGCCTTCACCCCCATCACGCTGCAAACACAAAACACACATCAAACTGTAGTACAGAAACAGATCTGTGCTTACAGACTCAATACAACACCACAACCCAGTGTAACAACACTCTTACACACACTAATGCACTCCATAAACTGAGTGCACTTGGATCTTTTGATTTAGTTGTGCATTATAACATGGGTATGTCTATGACAGATTCTGAAACATCCACCATAGTGAACACTGGAATTTATTATTTATACATATCGATAGTTTTTGGCTACTCTAGCGTATTAATGAAGTAACTGACCGTAAATGTCAATGTAACCACTTTCACTATCAGCAGAACTACACACATTACGGCTGTGAACACGTCAAAAAGATCACTTCTACATGAGTTCATGACGCTTTTGATATTCTAAATAACTTTTTGAATAAAACAACATTAAAACCTTTATTTTTCGTCATGCTAGCTACATGTTGTCCTAGCCTCACGGCACAGATAAGCTAATAAATACACATGAACTGAAATCACCAGCAACACACCTAGTGTATCACATTATTTAAACTGCGTTATTATCTAACTTAGACGTGTGAAGTGTATAATCAGCACTGTTTGCTTTTAACAGCAATAAAATCGTAACATTTAACCTTTTAATGATTGAATGATTAGCATGCTAACATGCTACATGTGTCCATTAGTGCGTACATTAATATTTCCATTTCGTTCTTCCCTTTTTACTAGTAAACTCGGAGTTTAACTTACATGTTTGATCCAAGTTAAACCGGTTATACTAAAATGAAGAGAATATAAACAACATTGACTGTCGTTCTCGTGTCCTCAGCGCGCAGGTCTGTAAAAATGGCGCCGTGACGACTAGCGGAGCATTCTGGGTAAAAAGATGAACAGCCTCAACTGTAGACTATGGAAGCTTAATGCGGACAAAAACCACATGCGGTTTGCAGTTTCGCTTGAATTTAAAGGGATATTTCACCCAAAAAATACTATTATTTACTCACCCTGGCCTCAAATTGTTCCAAACCTGAATGAATGTCTTTCTTCTGCTGAATACAAAAGAAGATATTGATGGGTCTCATTGACTTCCATAGTAGGCTATAGTAGCTACTATTGAAGTCAATGGGAACCAGAAACTGTTTGGTCACCCATATTCTTCAAAACATCATCTTTTGCTGTATAATTAGGCTACTGCAATGTTATATACACTAAAATTTGTATGAATTCCCTGACGCTCAAGACCCTGCGTGTTCATAGATTTGGTTTCTGTTCATGTCTCTGTGTTGTTTATTTCACCAGCAGATTGGTGATTATTTACCCTTTTCACTGGTAACTTACTTATTGTGATGCTCTCTTGGCAGTCAAATCCAGAATGCTGCTGCAAGAGTGTCTTTATCGAGCCCGAAGAGAGCGCTCGTCACTCCTCTCTTCATAAACTTGCACTGGTTGCCAATCACTGCTCGCATCAAATTCAAGGCACTGATGTTTTCCAACAGAACAACCACTGGCTCTGCACCCCTATATATATCTACAGGTAAACACAGTAGGCCTACTTCAGACCTATGTGTCCTCCAGAAGCTTGCGTTCTGCACGTGAACAGCACCTTGTGGTGCCATCAGCCCTAAAGAGGCACAAAATCACTTTCACAGACCTTTACCTGCTGTTCCCTGCTGGTGGAATGATGTCTATCTCAACCCGACTTCAAGAAACTGCTGAAGACGCATCCCAGTAAGCCATTTTGCGTTTAAAAGACGTCTAATAGCCGTCCAAACACAGCCCAGACGTCTAAAACAAGGCAAAAGTTGGGCTGTCAGTTAAAATGTAATATACATCTAAACTAGTTATCAATTAGATAAAGAAATTAAATTAAATAAAATGACCTGTCTATTCTTGGGATATGGTTTAGACGTCTATTAAATTTTCACAAATTTTGCCTTGTTTTAGACGTCTGGGCTGTGTTTGGACGGCTACTAGACATCTTTTAAACGCAAAATGGCTTGCTGGGATGTTTGCTGGGATCTCTTTCGGCAACACTTGACCCATTAATACTAACACTTACTAAAAATAATAATAACTTGCTACGTGTACTGTGTGATAGACTAACTGGGATTGGTCACAGCACTTGCATATTTATGCCCTAGTTTGATTGCTTCTATTACTCTCCTCATTTGAAAGTCACTTTGGATCAAAGTGTCTGCTAAATGATTACATGTAAATGTAATGTAAGACAAAATATCATATATAAAATGTGTTTAATGTAGAATTTGAATAAAAACAATGTAAAGTGAAGTTGAAACTGAGCACGGACACACACAAGCAGCTTCTTCCAGGAGTGTGTGTCTCTGGACTCTTCAGCATCACAGTGATACACATTAAAACATGCAAATGCCTGTGAAACAGACTGAGAATCTGGCTGAGGGAAATGCATCAGAGGAGGACAAAATGTACCAGTCTAGTCTAGTGTTATTATTACAGCAGGTGAGTGTTCAGACATTGACATGGGTTTTAAGTTGATATGAGATTTGTGAGAGATTCTGATAATCATCAGTGATGCGATGAAGCTTTTCAAGCAAACACCGTCAGGCTGTTTTTGACATACAACACCATCTTCTGGTCTCAGGCATCAGAACGGGTTTGCTGATGGACATGTTTGTAAAGACAGTTAGATGTTTCTCCTGATGCTTTGACAGCAAACACTGCTTTGCGTCAAGTAAGACCTCAAACCCTATTTCTTCTTGTGTTTATCTTCTGTATGTTAATTTCAAAACTTTTTTATGATTCTTTCTCACAGTGAGTCATTGAACCAAATCTTTGTGCTTCTATACCGAAGTCCGAACCACAGCCGTCGGTACCGGTCACCCAGTCTAAGTACTGAAAGAAATAGTATTTCAACTTCACAAAAACTTCACAAAAGCAGTGTAATATGAAAACTAAAAAGTAAATTATCAATAAATAATACAAATGTGTTGCTGTAAAAACAATGTGACTAGCCAGAATATATAGTTGTTTTATTTTTGCACTTATCAGGGAAATAAACTGTGCTAGAAAAACCCCACAAGTTAGTTGATATGGTTTAAAAATGTTTATTTTACAAAATAAAATGCATATACATATAGTAACCTACTAGTATTGAAGTAGAATACTAAAGTTTTTATTTTTATCACAGTATAATAACAACACAGAAATAGGCGCGCACCTGTTCTAGCTGTCATGGCATTAAATGAAAAATGGCTTGTTCACACACATACACATTCATTTCACATTAACTGTTAAGTCTAAAATGTAAAAGAAAAAATACTTTAGAGAACCCAAAAAGCTTTTTTGCACTTTTAGTTCCTCATTTTAGACTATGCTTAAATGACCACAGACAGCTGTGTGCTGAGGTCAAAGGTCACATGACCATATGGAGTCACACTTTAAAAAGAGGGGTTTCATTTAGAGTTTGGGCATCCTGGCCGCGTTCAGACGCATGCCGACGCAAGAGGAGCCAGAAGCGTAGCGCATCTCTCTCAGCATGCCGCTCCATGTCTTGTTGTCATCTTCATACCTGTGAAAGAAAGCAGGTCAATGCACGTGTCATGTATCAATAGCTGTTTACATATGAAGTATGTCTGCGACACTAATGACACCTATGTGCAGGGTGCGATTTGCGTGGGATTTCCCCTTCTGGTCAATGTATTCCTGCCTCTGCTTAATTATTTTTATCCTCCCCTCAAAGTGATCAGTGCTGCTACACTAGTGGCGAGACGGATCACAAAACTTATCACGGATCCATGGTTTTATTAAAGTAAATTTTATTTTAAAATGATTACTCACACTCTTGAGCATCTGGCGCGAGTGATTTCAATGTTAAGTCAATGTAAAGACACGTTTACGCGCGTCTAGAGGTCCTGCGGCGCGAATGAGGCGTTTAGCGCATCGTGGTAGACGCGAATCCAGTAGTGTCCAGTTTGCGAGAATGAGGCGAATTGCTAACACAGAATACATCTGTCTTTTCTATCATTTCACTGTAGCTCAGCATCGTGATGTAAAGTTAACGTTATTGCGTAAGCTATTAGAGTAAAAATATTGCGTTAAGCTACTTCATGAGTTAATAAGTAAAAAAAAGATTTTACAATTCCGGCAAATGCAGTGATGAAGTTCATGTTCTCATGATTTATTTTTATGAATAAAAATGTTTCAAAACATCCCCCTGTTTTTTTTCCCACAAATCGCACCCTGCCTATGGGAATTACAAAAATATAGCATATACAGCTTTTGTGTGTCGCGCCTCCCCAACTCAGACATTACAAACACAACTCTTATGGGTGCCTGTGAAGGGAATACTTTTAGCTGTGTTGCTATGTGTCATGTAAGCAATTGAGACTAACACTCTAACACCTGTTGACTATAATAAATCCATCCAAAGTATCTGCACCGGGCTCTTTTTTTTTTTGACATGACCCACAATAATGTTAACATTATAAACTGGTACATTTGTCTTTTTGAATGGGTGCGTGATGATGCTGTATGGTATTGAAACATCCATTGTAGCGCATTGCATCACAATGCCCCGTTTTCTTTGATATGTTTAATCTTGGTCTAAATGTACTTCTGTAACTGAAGCTGAATGTCTTCAGTAAAAAATATTACATAATTGACCTATGGATAAGCCACGCCCCCTCCACTCACTCGGACAAATGGTCAACATTCGGTGGCAGGCGCTATGGCAACTGTCACAGTAGGAGACATTTCACAGGAGGCAATTGATGATTTTTGGAGACAGAAAGATTATATATCATCTCTAAGTCACCAAAAAGGCCTTAACTATGCACAAAGTTCCCCAGTTGTTTTGTAGAAAGTTGTCAAAGATGATGTGCTTCAATATGTAATTAATGGTTCATGATCAAATTAAATATGTACAGGTCTAAGTTGCATACGTTTACAGGAAAAGCCTTTTTACCATCTTTACCAAGAGTAGCGAAACGTTACCTCTCCATTAGTTTGGTGCTACAGTATTTACATGAATCATTCAGCACAACATTGGTAACATTTGTTATCTTGGTTATTTACAGATACGTTAATGAAGCTAAGTGACATGATGTACAACGCAGAAGCTAACGTTAACTTTTTCTAATGTTAGGCTAACGTTAGCCTAACGTTACGTTAGAGATGTTAAAGATAACATTCAAATACGTTGTCGACTTTCCTCAGAACAGATTTAGACATCCTTGTTTAATTTATCCACGTTTAGTTGGTGTTGTGGTCTAACGTTATCGCATAACTTAATCCAGAGCATACACTTATCTCGGTTGAGATGTGGCTTGGGAAAGGGTAAAAAAACACACACCGTCGCCCAGCCTCTCGGGATAGGGTTAGGGTTATCCCGGGTTAAAACAGGGTTAAAACAGACTAACTGCAATGCATTTCAATGGACGTGGAAGCAGAGAATGTCCGAGTGTATTGGGTTAGCTATGTGCACTGTGATTGGCTCATCGCGTTTGGGGGCTGGCTTAGCCATAGGTCTATTCACCTTTAGGAAGGAAACTCATCACTCATATTTTGACATCCAGTTCTATTCCAGGGCTCTTTCTTGGAACTTGACTAATTAGTTGGTTTATTTATTGATTGATTGGTTGGATGACACAAAATCAGGATGACTTACTGCCAAACGTCAGTGACCTCGGAGGGTCCGATGGTTTTGTCTTCCAGCTCTACAATAGCAAAGCCGCCAATTGCGAAGAGGTTTCCTCCGGTGCTCACAAGATTCACAGAGCTGCGTTCTTGGGGGAACTCTGTGAATGTGTCCCACCTGAGAGCAAATTATATGAATTAATTTAATGCATTGTATAGATTTTTACATGCAGAAACAGTGAAGAGATAAAAAAAAGATGGCTAAGCACAGGAAGACAACATCTAGAATGGTAAATATTATCATTTCGTATGGCAAGCAAACCTGTAAATAATTATTGAATAATCGATTTAATTTGTTCAGGCGCATTACTCGCAGGAACTATTTGTTAATTGAAATGAAGCTGAAATAAAACATAAATAGTAGTTGAAAAACTGAAATACATTTTAAGTACCAACATTACTAAAACTAGAACTGAAATAAAAATGAATGAAAGCTAAATAGAAACTTATAAAAATGATATAAACACATAACAAAATGAATAAAACTTAAACTAAAATTAAAATAAATACTATAAAAGTATATAAATAATACTAAAATAACAATGGTGTGGAATCATACTTGTTTGTTCCAAAATCGTAGGCTTCGGAGAGAGCTATGAGTCCTCCTTCATTCACTCCCCCAGCTACAATGATTTTTCCTTTATGAACTACGGCACCAAACATCGCTCTGGCCGTCTTCATAGCAGCCAGTTCTCGCCATTCAGACTGCTTGTGGTTGTACACGAACATTTTATTCATAGCTTTGCTGTGAGAGAGACAAGAGAGATTTATTTACTTTCAGAAGTTTTCATCGAAAGGGATTTACAGCGCACTGATTTGTGCTAGCTTTGAACTTAAAATCAAAACTTTATAACTTTATTTCTGTCATGACAACTCTCGAGTGGTAATGGATATGGCAATGTTGAAATGTTTGGTCTTGGCAGAAAAGAGCTGCTACACTGTAGATGCAAATGCTGACCAAGTATTTAAAGGTTAAACAGCGAGCTCATTGGCTAATGGCTACTGATACAGCAGGAACCAATCAGCTGTGCCCGATAGAGAATCATGTGATTGCTGGCAGATTGAGTTACTCTAGAGTTTCATTACATAACTTTGTATTTACATTTGTAATACAAATTCTTGGTGTAATTGTGTAAAAATGAATTGGTGCACATGATTTGAAAGAAAAATGTGTTTTGTAATCTTTAGTAACTTGTGCTTCGCCTAGAGTTGTAGGTGCTACACAGACAGAGAAGCAGTACAAGTTTGGCAAATTTTCTTTACTTTTTACAGTTCTTCTGGTGTTTAGTAATAATAGTGTCAATAAATGCTTTTTTTGGACTGAAGATGAATATTTGATTTTCATGAAGATGAACGCAAAATTGATTGCTCATGATAAGAGGGTTTTAAAGGCCAATTCACACTGCATTGACAGACCAACTCCAACAATTATCAAACTACAGTACGTCACTTCTCAGACCTTTTAAGACTGACAAATGCAGATTCAACATGTTCAATCGGCGAAAACGAGAGTTGACAGATTCTGACAAAACCCAACGGAGTGTCTCTTGCCGTCTGTTGCCTTAAGTGGCACAGACAGCTGCGAACTACACCCTATGTGTGAATGAGAGCACACACACACACACACACACACACACACACACACACACACACACACACACACACACACACACACACACACACACACACACACACACACACCTTTATGAGGACATTAATTGACACAATGCAATCTCTAGCAGTTTACCCAAACCTTACCCATCACAACTAAGTGCCTAACCCGAACCCTAAACCTACCCTTAACCTCATTATAACCTTATTCCAAACCAAGTCTTGACCCTCAAACCCTCAAATAAAGGCCTTTAAAGGGGTCTCAGAAAGTGAAGACCGGCCAAAATGTCCTCACTCCAATGGTCTAAAACTCAAACTGGTCCTCACAAAGATAGTTGTACAAGCACACACACACACACACACACACACACGCACGCACGCACACACTCTTTCTTACTTGTCATCTGTCTTTCCTCCAATGCAGTACACCAGGTTGTTATGTGAGACAACTGCATGGCCGTGAATATGCAGAGGAAGTTTCTTGGTCTCGCTCCATTTCATCTTTCTGCAATGAAATGAAACACTGAAGACACACGCCTAAGCCAGTAGCCCACTCATGTGTGAAGAGCAGTTAAACGGACAAAATGATGGACATATTAAATTCATACTCAGTGTCATAACACATGACTGAGTCGAGGGACTCGTTGGTCTGCAGGTCTTTGCCAGCGATGGCGAACAGCAGGTGTTCACATTCACCCAGACTGAACAGGCATCGAGGGCTGGGCATGGGTGGCATTGCCCTCCAATCAGCAGCGATACTGTCCAGCTGGATAGGACAAAATAGTTTTAAAATGACAAATCAATTCCATAACACTTCGGTTCAACTCATTAACCATCATGAACTAACTATTAACAACTATTTATACATTAACTTAGGTTCTTGCTAATTTAAAAATAGGCTAATATTGATTACATATGCATATTATTTCAGATATTTCATGTTTACCGGTACATATTATCACCCAGCTCTTAAATAAAGTTAGGGTGATGTGTACTTTAGCAAATCTCAACTTCTTGATTGCTTGTTGTCACAAAATGAAAACTATATTATTGCTCAGCTCTAATTTGCTAAATGCGACTAAGGCATGAAGAGATTAAGATATTATAAACATTAACATTATGATTTACTGTAAAGCTGCTTTGAAATTATGTGTATTGTGAAAAGTGTTATACAAAGAAATTTGACTTGACTTGATAGGTACATACATATGTAATTCATATTGGTTTAACATTCATGTTAATTTATAAAACCTGAAATAATAAAAATTGATTAGTATATGTGTATAACGTAACCTAAATGCGTAAAAATATTGATCATTGTTAGTTCATGATGTCCAGAGTTCACAAACTGAACCTTATTGTAAAGCGTTATCGCAAGCTGTTTTGCCGGTAACTAAACTGTGGACTGAAAAAAAAAAAAAAAATGCCAGAAAAGTGTCTTGGAAATGTATTTAAGTTTGCAGATGAAAGTTAATTTAGTTTAAAGACCCATGAAAAGAATATTTCCATGCTGGTCCAGACTGGATAAATGCTGGTGGATCAGCATAAAGACTATGGAGGCGAAGCTAGTTTAAGAAACCTAGTCTGGTCACCATCACCCAGTTTTAAAAGTTGATTGTACCTGGTAGAAGTAGCACTGCAGAGGAGACTCTTTGCTTTCTTCATCCACGAACAAGCCCCCGATGACAAAGAGCTGGTTCTTCTTGGTGCAGAAACTCACATGGTTCTTCGGGACTTGCTCTGACATGGCAGCCAGAAAACACTCATTCTCGGCCACGTCGTACGCCACGACAGCCGTGTCGTTGATCATGACGATCAGATCACGTCCGTACATCCCCAGCCTGCGAGTATCATTCAAGTAACCAGGCAGCATCTCCTCTTCTTCCTCTTCTCCGGCCTCTCCTTCCTTCTTCTCTTTGAGTTTCTTCTCGGGGAGTTTTCCTCCGAAGGCATCTTTGATGACTTGAAGCTTCTTCACGAGTTCAGGATCGGCCTTGATCACGTCATCGTTCTCCACCTTCTCCCGGAAGTACTTCTCTGGAAGCAAGCGGAAGCGTATGCAGTCGAAAACTTCTCCTAGACTCTTGGCGCGCTTGGCCCTGTCGCTGCGCACCCACTTCATCACCGACTCGAACACAACTTCTTCTTTCTCCACATTAAGTGTGTCTCCACCAATCAGGGCCAAGAGCTCATGAGGTGCCAGCTGAAGGAACTCCTCCTCGGCAGACACGGTTTCGAAACGGTCAGCGATGAAATCGCGAGCCGCTATGGCGAGTCTGGGAACGCTGAGGACAAGGCCGAGCCGGAAGACGGCTAGACAATTGGCCAGCGAAAGCTTCTGCTGAAGATAGTTCACACATACTGTAAACACCGAGGGAATCTGGAAACGGTTCGCCACTGCAAAAATCTCCTGAACGTTGTCGTCCGTCAAGTCGATCTCAGCCGAATACAGATACTGGATGATCATGTCCATGATGTTAGGATCGACGTCATCCAGAACCACTTCTTTGCCGCTGTCCTTCTCCTTGCCGTCCTCGGAGAAGAAGAGCTCTCTGAAGTAGGGGCTGCAGGCGGCCATGATCAGGCGATGGCAGGGAAAGCTGCGGTCACCGATTTTTAAAGTGCAGTCCACAAACTTGTTCTCGTTCAGAAGTTCCTTCAGTCCATCCTGCAACAAGGTGCTCTGGAACAGCCGCAGCTCCTCCTTTATGGCTTTGGGATCCATGTTGTTGTGTTTCAAGATGGGAAATGAAGGACTAGAGAAGAAAGAAGTGGCCGCAGGTCTGCTCGCCACACCGTCCGGGCTGGAAAAGGACAGAGAGCTGAAGAGATTCCCAGGGTGAAGGGGTTGTTATTTAATCCTGCCATCCTAAATATAACCCTCCCGCTCATGTCCACCCCCACTGCCTCTGTCATCCCTCAATCCTGGTTGTGAAGAAGGGGATCCCAATGTGATGGACAGCCAAGACGCCAGCTGGTCACACATACAGATCTGAGGAGACCTCTGAGTCTGCAAGTTTTACCAATCCAATTCTATTCTTCTATACTTTTCAATTGATCAGAATTGAAGAGTCTTTGAGTTAATTTCCTCACATAAATGAAGGGTTCGCTTGCAGTGTTTAGAGACAGCTGCGACTACAACAGGTGATGAGCCATTTTCAGCTGCCTCAACCACTCGGTGCCTCGAGTCCCCGAAACTTTATTATACATGCGTCAGATCCTGGGAGGAGATCAAATGCTTAGTGTAGTTAGTCACACTTGAAAAAAAGTGCCTTGTACAACAGCTCAATGGGACATCTTTGTACCTTATTTACCCCTATAAGTTTAATAGTAATATAAAGGTACATATTACTACTCTAATATGCACGGTTTAGGGGTAGATAAGCTACAAAGTTGTACTGCCACGGTGACAAGTTGTTGTATCCCTAAAGATACAAAGATGAATACTTCCTAGTTAAACAATAATTGGGGTCTCAAGACGTCTCAAACTGATCTTTTGAACTTCATTGGAACATGGGTGCCTTTTTAAAAGGATGTGTAAACTTGACAACCACAAATACACTGGACGTTTTCTAAACCTAGAAAATGGAAAGATCTCAGGGCTCGGGGGAGAGCGGCAGTCAGACTAGACTAGAGACACTATTACTAAAATTAAAACTGACAGAAAGGTGTTGGGGGAAGGAGTCATGTGTAATTTAAGTCAAAGCATAAGGGACAGATGTGTGAGACTGTTAAAGCACGAGGAGATATTAATAACAGAGATAAATGACTAATATACCAGTCATATTTTAAGACATAGACTTTAGTGGTAAGTTTTTTTTAAGGCTGCTTTCTTAAAATTTTGGGGTTGACTATTTTGGTGCCCAACTATATTTAACCAAATCCAGGAATTTCATGCATATACATTTTTGTGAAAAGATAACAAATTGGAGAAAGAGGTTTTGCCAACATAATGGTGTAGTATGGGCACCAGTAGCAAGAAGCTAACTGGACTATGCCTAAGAAGACGCCAACCCTTTGCTCCAAATTAATTAGTCACATGAACAGAAATGTCAGGTCATGTACGTCCAGGACTGCATCCCATGCACCTGCCATTGAGATGAATGTGAATGCTAACGGTTAGCCGTCTCATGTACAGGTGAAACTCGAAAAATGTTAATATGGTGCAAAAGTTCATTTATTTCAGTAATTCAACTTAAAAGGTGAAACTAATATATTATATAGACTCATTACATGCAAAGTGAGATATTTCAAGCCTTTATTTGTTATAATTGTGATGATTATGGCTTACAGCTTATGAAAACCCCAAATTCAAAATTAGAATATTGTGAAAATATTGTAAATTATAACAAATAAAGGCTTGAAATATCTCACTTTGCATGTAATGAGTCTATATAATATATAAGTTTCACCTTTTTAAGTTGAATTACTGAAATAAATTCAGTAACCATATTCACAATTTTGCACCATATTCAAATTTTTCGAGTTTGTTCCGAGTTTGAGCCTTAAACCAGTATTATTATAGTCATCCTTGGACATCACAATACCAAAAGATGGTTTCTTTCCAGAAGATGGCAGTGTCTAACCTCAAGAGAACCATGTGTTTCCTCATTATAACTCTATTATAATAAAAACCAGAGTTCTGTAAAAAAGAGCACAAATCCTCCTTTAGCGGAGCATAACTCATCATTAAATCATCATTTAGTGAACATGGGATTACAGAACTTTTAAATTTGTTGACAGTGTAACAGCCAAGCCATTTATCCACATACAAAATATTTTATTACAAAAAGTACATACAGTACAAGATAAAAAATTACAAACTTTCACTGATACTGAAAACATTAGTTCTCAAAAATCAAGAACACATTTAATTTATTATTACATAAATGCCAATTCAATGAATGTTGTGTAACTATAACAGTGTTGAATATTACAATATTGCTCACCGTATTCACAGTTCTGCTGGTTGTGATATGAAATGATATGCTTTCTCGATTAGCTACGGTTGCATAACAATGTCCCTTAATAAATGTCCTTTCCTACAACATTTTTATGCTTCGTGTTTTTCAGTGCAGGTCCGTCTGAGTGTAAGTGAGGAATTACAGACAAAGGAAAATGTATCCACAACTGTTATCAGCCTCCTAAATGCAAAGAAAATAGTGTGACTAAATGGCAGGAACTGGTGTCCATTTTCATTTGCTGTAATATTTACTTATCCGGAGTGTGTTTTACCTGCTCTCACGACCACACATGTCCTCTTGCACTCTTCTTCTGTGTCAAAGCGGTTCCGGTTCCCGTCGCAGCCTCCATACCAGAACTGTGCGCAGGCGTTGGCCTGCCGGTCGTAGTACCATCGGATGTTATAGTCCCGACAAGGGCCCTGATCCAGGAGCAGCTCACAACGGGGGTCCAGAGACACAAACTCTGAACATAGATGTAAAAACAATATTTAGCAAGACGGCAAATTCTTTAGGTATGAGTAACTACAAAATCAGGAATTTGCCCCCCTCCCCAACATATATAACCTGTTAGATAAAATGTTTTATTTTTTATTTTTATGTACACAAATTTTCAAAAGTTTGGGGTCTGTAATATTTTGTGTGTGTGTGTGTGTGTGTAAACCGTGATACATTTTTTCAGGATTCTTTGATAAATAGAAGTTCGAAAGAACAGCATTTATTTGAAATATAAATATTTTGAAACATTATAAATGTCTTTAGTGTTACTTTTGACCAATTTAATGCATCCTTGCTGAATAAAATTATTAACTGAAAAAAGATTTATGTATAAAAAATGTTTACTGACTCCAAACGTATGTGTATTTTGTATTGTATTAGTGAGTGTGTCATGTGTTTACCTTTAGGTAACGGTGGTCGTGGGGCTGGTATATACAGCACTGAGGATGATGACGAGTTCACAGTTGTTGATGATGATGATGATGATGATGTCCCTGATGAAGGTCTGCTATTTGTGGATGTCCCCGTGATTGTTGGAGTATCTCCTCTACCGCTGCTCTGCTCTGAAGTGTTTATGTCTGGTGTCTCAGTTACACGCTCAGCCTCCTAAGGGAACATCACACACACACACACACACACGCACGCACGCACGCACGCACGCACAAAACAAAATTAGAGCACAAATATAAAAATCCATTCACTATCTTCAGTACACTAACCTTATTAATGTCTGGACCAAATGTTAGATCAAACGTTTCTCCCTTCCCGCGCTCTTGAGTAACCGTGTTCATCCCAGATTGTGATCCCTTGTTCTCTCTGTTGCCTTCATTTATGTTGGTGCCAGAATTATACCTGCCGTTCCCATTGCCATTAATTCCATATCCGTTTTCAAAACCATTAATGCGACTGAAGATAAGGGCTCCGTTCTCATCCTCACAGAGCTGATTGACTAGTTTGGACTCCAGAGCTGTATGAGGGACAATTAAAAAGAGGGGGAAAATGGGAAATATATTATACATTTACTTTAAAATAATTTTCAGTCAGTAAATTTCACAAATAATTACAAAAATGGCAAGTAATACATTGAATTAAATATGAAATGTTAAAGTATAAAGAATGAAATAATATTTTCTTGTAAAACATACTTCAAAAATCTTTGTTATATTTTCATTAACTTTGAAAAATTATATATACACACTATATATATACATATATATAACATTTTTCAAAATTATATAGGTGAAAAACAGATATAGGTGTACTATTATACTATTTTTAACATATATATATAAGATATATATATAAAAAAATCATATTGTGTATCATAAATGCTAAAGGTGTCAGAATAGTACACCTGTATTTTTCCTATGCATTTTCCCCCATGTCAACAACCCTATGTGTTAACAGTGTAAACATTTTTATAAAAGAAGATATGCAGCAGTTTTTAAATATATGTGTTTAAATCTAAAAATTAACAATAATGATACATAATGTACTGGTAATGAAACAAAAGTATGAATGATTCTAGCATAATTCTGCATCACATGATCTTTCTATTATGAATGCTTAATGTTTAAGTGCAGTTATTATCTTAATATTAAAGTTGATTTAAGTTTGTGTGTAAAATGTATTAACTTGTTAGCAGTGCAATCAAATCATAATTAAAAATAAAAAGAGATGTGAAAAAAAAAAAAAAACATTCTGTGGGAAAAAGCATCATGCACAAATTGACGGCAGACAGCACACATCCATACGTTCAATATTCAAAGATATACCATGGTCTGGGTGAATACTCGATTCTGATTGGCTGCAGGGTGTCCATTAAAAAGTCCATCAAATAGGACACCTAGTAAAGGAGTTCTAAAACCGTTAGATTTCAATTGTAAAACTAATTAAAATATAAACTAATGTTTTATAAATGTGTTGTTTGGCAAGTGAACATGGTATAAGCAGGTTAATGGCCTTCGGGGTGTCCATTGTCAGGTATTAATGGACTTCGGCGGAGGCAAACGTCCGACGCGCACACCTCACCGTCGTCCATTAAAGGATTAGTTCACTTTTTAAAAAACTTTTGCTAATAATTTACTCACCCCCATGTCATCCAAGATGTCCATGTCTTTCTTTCTTCAGTCGAAAAGAAATTAAGGTTTTTGATGAAAACATTTCTCCATATAATGGACTTCAATGGGTCCCAAACGGTTCAAGGTCCAGATGACAGTGTCAGTGCCGCTTCAAAGGACTTTAAACGACACCAGACGATGAATACGGGTCTTATTTAGCGAAACGATCAGTCATTTCAAAAATAAATAAAAAAGTTAAGTTTTATAAAGCACAAACGCTCGCCTTGCTCTGTTCTGTGATGCGCGTTCGTGACATCACGTAATACGCAGTTACGTTGAAAAGGTCACGCTTGACGAGTCAGTGTTTACAAATGTGCGGAAGGAGGACCATATACACATATTCAAATGTCTTTGTGTCAGTTTATCGTTTCAAATGCCCATTGCGTGTGTGTATCCTGGGTGTTGTAATATTAAAAAGCCTAAAAGAAAATGTTCGTCAGGACAGACATTTTTTACTTTTCATAGAAGCGTGACCTTCTCAACGTAATTGCGTATTACGTGACGTCACGAACGCGCATCACAGAACAGAGCTAGGCGAGCATTTGTGCTTATAAAACTTAAACTTTATTTTTATTTTTTAAATGACTGATCGTTTCGCTAGATCAGACCCGTATTCATCGTCTGATATCGTTTAAAGCCCTTTGAAGCGGCACTGACACTGTCATTTGGACCTCGAACCGTTTGGGACCCATTGACGTCCATTATATGGAGAAATGTTTTCATCAAAAACCTTCATTTCTTTTCGACTGAAGAAAGAAAGACGTGGACATCTTGGATGACATGGGGGTGAGTAAATAATCAGCAAAAGTTTTTTTAAAAGTGAACTAATCCTCTAATACCTGACAATGGATACCTCGTCGGGCATTAACCCTTACGTATGTACCTTCCCATCACCAGAGAAGTACTTTCATACAGTAGAAGTCTGTGAACTGGCATTCAGCCTCAAGCTTGCTGTGTGTATTACCTGGCAAGGTGTTGAAGTCGTCTATGTAGTACATGTGCTCAGTGTCAGGGTCCGACGCAATGAGATTAAGCTCCTGGAGAAACTCTTCCTGTGTCGGATCACTGATGTTAACAATCCCCAGAGCGTACATCTCAATGTTGGCAGCATGCGCCTCTCTAACAGCGATCTCCAGCTTCACAGGCTCACGTTTATCCGTCTGCCCGTCTGTGATGACAATGGCAACCTTCCTCACACCCGTCCTCGCGCTGTAAAACGCTTCGTGAGTTGCTTTGCGGATGGCAGAGCCGGTGTACGTGCCCTCGCCCATGTAGGGAACCCGGCGTATGGCTTGTTTAACATCTTCTTTGGTCATGTAGCGAGCGAGGTTGAACTCAAGC
This sequence comes from Phoxinus phoxinus, assembly GCF_949152265.1. Lineage (NCBI taxonomy): Eukaryota > Metazoa > Chordata > Actinopteri > Cypriniformes > Leuciscidae > Phoxinus > Phoxinus phoxinus. Next base: position 32,622,178 of record NC_136886.1, read on the forward strand.
TGGACCTCAAGGCTGTAACAAACCAGGCCGACTCGAGTGGCATTACGTCCCACGGTGAGTCTGTCGACTAGTGCGGCCACAAAGTCCTTTATGATCTCAAAGTTTTCAGGACCAACGCTCTCAGAGCTGTCAATCACAAACACTAGCTCCATGGGACGCTCTTTACATTTGACTCCACAGCCTGAAAGACAGTACAGTATTGAACAGAAAACCAGTGAGACTGGCCTAAGATTATATGCCATTTAAAAGTTTGGGGTCAGTAAAACCTTTTTGAAGAAATTCATACTTTTATTGAGCAAGGATGCATTAACTTGATCAAATGTGACAGTAAAGATGTTTATAGTGTTACAAAAGATTTAGATTTCAACTTGAAATGAACTTTCAATTTATTTAAGAATCCTGGAAACGATTAATTATCACAGTTTCAACAACAACATGAAGCAGCAAAACTGTTTTCAACATTGATAATAATCAGAAATGTTTTATGTGCAGCAAATCATCATATTAAAATGATTTCTGAAGGATCATGTGACACTGAAGACTGGAGTAATGATGCTGAAAATTCAGCTTTGATCACAGGAATAAATTACAATTTAAAATATATTCAAATCATGGTTATCATTTACTAAAACTAAAACTATTACAACATTTCTGTTCAATAAAATAAAGCTGAAATAAATAAATATATAAATGATTTTGGCAATAAACTGAAATAAGTTTAAGCTGAAGCACTACAATTATTAAATGCAAATAAATAAAAACAAACACTAAATTAAATTAAAACTGAAATAAAAATAAATTAAACCTAATAGCAAAAAAACAAAAACAAAACTAATACCTTGACAAAAAACACATTTGTATATACAGAAAACAAAATTAACTAAAAGCTAACAAAATACTAATAAAACTATAATACAACTAAAATAACACTGATTCAAATAGAAATATTGTAATAATGTTTCACAATATTTCAGGTTTTACTATATTTTTCATCAAATAAGTGCAGCCTTGTTGAGCAGAAGAATCTTTTTTCAAAATCATCAGGAAAAAAAATCTTACCAACCCCAAACTTTTGACCGATACATAAAGCATATTACGTTGTATATTAAGTGTAATGTGGGATGCAACATACCACAAATCTCCCTGATCATTTTGATGATGTCGTCCCTCTAAAAACAAACATCATATTTGAATGAGTGAAATATGCACAGTGTGTTTTGAATATTGTGGTATGATGTGAAAGACAAACCGTTAGCCCAGAGTCTCCTTTGATTCCTGGTCTACCCTGAAAAAGTGAGTTATAATTAATGACACTACTGAGATTTATTTTTATAAACATAATTTTGCCTCTCTTTTACTCAGCCGAAAAAATAAATGATGACTATATGCATAAGCGTCGATTTCGCCCGTGACTATATCCACAACTCATACACAGTGTAATGACCGATTTGAAATGCTCTGTTAACATTGAGATTAGTTTACTAACTGTTTGTCCAGGAGTGCCAGAATCTCCCATGTCACCTTTAACTCCCTTCATCCCTCTCTCGCCCTGAGCTCCACGATCCCCCTGAGAAACACAAATGGACTCATTACAATATATGAATATTCAATCATGTAACACAGATTATACAACAAAACCTGAGACCTTTGACCCCGGCATCCCTTCTCCAAGAGGTCCCCTTGGCCCGGTTACACCCTGCGACCCCTGATCTCCCTATAATAGAGTATATAAGATGTGCGCTTAGGTTTAGATATAGATATGTCTTCAAATCTTTATGACGTGTGTATGCCAGTGCCTCACTTTTGGACCCTGTATGCCTTGTCCTGGTGGCCCGGTTGGGCCAGGAGGTCCTGGTCTTCCCATGTTGCCCTGAGAGAGAGTATTCAGCATAAATCAAAAGTTAAAACACATTCGTGCAGAGATAAAAGCAGAACTCGGACATCTGGAATGACGTTTATGTTACTGGATTACATTATCTGGATTTGTTGGACATATGTAAAAGATTTTCTGGTGTGTGTGTGTGTGTGTGAATATACGATCATGGATACAGTACTATGATAAATGTGGTGTTAAGATGATGTGGTAATCGATGAAACCTTTGAGGAATGGGATGTATTCCAAAGAAAGTTTTTATTCGTGTGCTTTGGCATTTACAGCGTCTCAAAAAATGTATTTATATACATGACACACTTAAAAAATGTCTGAATATTATTGCATTATATAACAAAACAAAGAAAGTTGCACTTATTTTAAAGATTACTTTTTTTTTTACAACTTATCTCTAATATTTTGTACTATAAAATATAAATTATATACCGCTCAAATATTGGTGGTTGATGATTTTTTTTAATAAGTGTCTTCTGCTCACTAATTTATTTGATCAAAAATACAGTAAAAACAGCATTTAAAAAAATATATATTATTGCAATTTAAAGTAAGTGTTTTCTATGTGAATATATATATATATATATACACGTGAATATATAGAATATATGTGAATATAATATATAGTGATCAAAGCGGCATTTTCAGCATCATTACTCCAGTCTTCAGAGTCACATGATCCTTCAGAAATCATTCTAATATGATGATTTGCTGCTTAAAAATAATTTTTATTATTATCAATCTTGAAAACAGTTGTGCTGCTTTATATTAATATTATTTCAGGATTAATTTTTTTTTACTGTCTTTACTTTTGATGCAATTTAATGTGTCGTTGCTTAATAATAATCTTACTGACCCAAACTTTTTAACGGTAGTGTAAATATTAGATTAACATAGAATTTATATTTCATATTTTCACATTTTAAATTAATTTTACTTATTTACTTATAATGTCTGCATCTTACCCAACCAATATAGAAATCTTATGGCACAATGGGAGAAGATCTAATGCAATAATGTGTTAAATCAAGACTAAGACGGGCTGAAAGAGATTGAGAAGGGCTAAATCAACACATCATCACTATCGGCCTGTGTTTGATGACGTACAGGTGGTCCTTGCAGTCCTTCCCCTGGAGGTCCAGGCTGGCCTGGTGAACCTCTGAAGCCAACATCACCCTGAGACACAGTCACGATAAAATATCACTATATGTTCATTCAATATATCTGCTTTAGTGTGACACATAATAACCGTCCTACCTTTGGTCCTGGTACTCCGATGCCCTCTTGACCATGTTCTCCGGGAAGACCAGGGGGACCAGGAGGCCCCTGAAAAGGAAGCCAACAAACAAATGACACACACAACAACAAAAACAACAAAATATAGCCTCATCATGCTGAATAATTAAGTTTTCTATGATGCCATGAACATGAATGGAATTTAAATAGGATTTTGTGGATGTTTAACGTACCGAGGGACCAGGATAGCCGTCGCCTTTAGGGCCACTTAGACCAAGAGGACCGGGGTCACCACGATCACCCTGAGAAACAAAGCATGAGCTATCCAATGAATTTTGATCAAGAACTGACATCATTAATAACAGAGAGAAAGGTTTGTTTTACAATTTTAACTATCCACACTATTCCTGCGCCCCATGGCGCTTTGCGCGAATTATGGGTGTAACTTTCGTTAAGCTGTAAACAATCAGTGAAAAGGCTCGCTCTATGAACGCAATACGTTAAGAAAGTGACATTAATCTACTCACCGTTCAACCATTGAACATTAAAAGGAAATTTAAAAGTGTAAAAGCATCAACAAAGTACTTTCAACAGATCAAAATAACCCCAAAGCGCGAGTCTTTGGTTAAATATCACTGTAATAGGCCTATATCTGTATTATGTAACTTATGTCTCCTTAATCAAAAATGTTCATTAACTTCAGCATTACGTGATACTATTTCAAAATGATTTCCGTCATTTTGAAAGGTTATTGCATTTACCTGTGAAAACAAACCTGGAAAGAGACGTGAGGATTTGATGAGAATAACGAGAGATTATTCATGGATTCCAGTGAATTATTAATTGAATATATCGTAAATTAAATTCGTGAGAACAGACCACAAATGTGCAGTATATGTTGTCCTTTTCCATACTTTTACAGCGGATTGCAAAGGGAAAAAAGAAAATGATCACGAGGAAAAGAAAGCAGAGACTGAAAAGAGCTCTTGCCATAGATATTATTGTTATAACATGTCACGTTAAAATACCAAGTGTAATGTTATTCTTATGATGTCTGAAAATAAACCATGAAGGGAAATTGACAGATCATCCAGTCAAACTAACAGATAAGCTTTATTTGTTGGGCAAACTTATGATTTTAAATTATTAGTTTCAGCCTTTTTGAATGGAAGTTCCTCAAACCGGAAGTGCCACCCATAATTCAAAACGCAGTGAGATCATCAGGAATAAGGTGGATAAATAATAATTACATGTACCTTTGGTCCAGGAAGTCCATACCCTATCTCTCCTTCTAAACCAGGTGGACCTGATGGGCCGGAGTCACCCTACAATCAGACATTATTATGTTATTTTAAAGATTCCTAATTTTGTTTGGAGTCTCCTACAATAGGTTCACATGCATCCAAGGTCAAAAACACTTTAATTTTCTCATAATATGCATTGCACATCACATAACTGGAGTCTAAACTCCAACTGGAGTCTAAAAACTGTTTGTTCGATAAGTTAGTCTCTCTAAACCACTCCTTTATGGGAGTCTGCTCTGCTCTGATTGGTTAGACAGCCCAATCTGTTATGATTGGTCGACCGTTTACAGCGCGCGTTAGAAACTAAACAAAAAAATTACCATATCTGAATATCAGCTCCGGAGGCTTCCTCAGAGCTTGATACACAGTGATATGAACAGATCGGGATCACACATGATGCGTTTTTTGCAGAGAGAGGCGCCTTTTTTCAATTGTTTTCCTATGGCAGTGAGCGTTGTGCACGCTGTTTATGTGCACCTCGTGTTTTACCGCCTGCTGCGCCTCGCGTTTTCGAAGTTGAAAAAAATCAACTCCGAGTGGAAATAGCGCCCGACGTCATCGCTGTTTTTCCCACTGTCCAATCGAATGAAGGAAGAGGCGGGCCTTCCGTTGTGGTGATGAAAGCTACAGTTGCTTTGAACGCCCGGAGAGTGCGATGATGAAGGATAAACTTGTGGTGCTCTCGCGGGTTACCAAGAGCTAAAGACTTCACGGACCGTAACTACCACAATGTTAACAGAAAGTAAATTAAAAAAGCTCATTTGACATTTACTTGACTGACAGGACATCTGTTTCGACAACATGAACCAAACTCTTCCAGTCTCAGGTACAACTACAGTGTTTGATCTATACAGTGTCAGACATCTTCTGATCAGATTTTCTGTCAAATCAAATGCTCTCTAGAATCTGAAGCTCCGCCCCCTACATTACAAATAGACGCTGAAGCTGCGGCTAAAATCGGTCACACAATTACTATTTTCTATATGGTGAATGGAACATAATGCACTATATAGGGCACATAAATGCGCTGTATATATATAATAGCTGTGTATATGATATGAGCTGTGATATAAACAAAACAGGAGATGGAGGTGGAAGAAGTGCTCGATATGTCCCGACATACTGTGTATTTGATAGGTTTTATATATATATTGTGGGTCCAAAAAGTCTGAAAGTAACTTTAACTCCAAGTTTCTTTGTTTTATAGTGCAAATACCAAAAAACTTCAATAGAAAAGCTTTTACTTTTGGTCCTGGTATTGCACGTCCCGGTAGTCCAGGTAAACCCAGTCGCCCAGGGGTGCCAGGCTCTCCCTACAAAGACATTAATAAAAAACAGAATGAAAATTATTTTAGTTATTTTTACCCTCAAACTCATTTTGTTTGATATGATATACCAAAAGACACTCACCTTTGACCCTGAGGGTCCAGCTATTCCTGATGGCCCTGCTAACCCACGGATTCCCCGCTGACCCTGATCACCCTGCACAACATCACATTAACACAACACTACATCAACAAGCATCAAGTTGGCGTTCACAGTAAAACACCATAACAAGAAACAAGAACACACAACAATTTCCATTTCACTTTAACCCTGTAAAGCCTAAAATATTAAATAAAAGTCCATATTAAACCGTTTGTTGAACCTTTCTGCCGGGACTTTTACGGGCTTTTCCCAAATCACAGAAGTGACCTTGACGTCCAGGTTAGCGGTAGCATAAGCCATCAGACAAGTGTTATTTAAAACAACTCCTGATGTACTTACAAACTTTCCAATGCCTCGTTTTATGAGTACAGAACCTATTTGTACTATTGTATTAGTTTGGTGCCATCCCGGGCATTATTGGTGCGGGAATTTACCAGATACAATCTTGGATCCATTAGCGCCCGCACTAAGCCATTTGGCTGATATCTCTAAATAAGCTCTAACTTTAATAATGTTCGACCAAGGGAAAAAAGGTTGGCTTGAGGTCATGGTGCAAAGGACCCTAGGTTGAAATTTCTCCGAACCATCCATTTAAGATGATTTTAGAAAGGTAAACATAAGAGAAAAGTGAAAGAGATACTTTTTCACCCTGGATGCCCACTCCTGCTGCTCCTTCAGGGCCCCTCGACCCGGAGGCTCCTGGTTCTCCCTGAAATACAAACAGAGATACAACAATGAGTGTCTTTTTCTGATATGTTGATGCTGAGCAAGTGTCTCCGTGACTAAGGTGAGACTGGTACCTTCTGTCCTGGAGCTCCATCTTCCCCAGGTAATCCTGGTAATCCTGAAAACCCTGAAGCTCCAGGTTCCCCCTACACATGTATATAGATAATACTTTACAGATGAAACTCAAAAAATTTGAGAAACTTCATTTATATCAGTAATTCAACTTAAAGGGTGAAACTAATATATTATATAGACTCATTACATGCAAAGTGAGATATTTCAAGCCTTTATTTGTTATAATTTTGATGATTATGGCTTACAGATTATGAAAACCTTTTCACAATATTCTAATTTTGAATTTAGGGTTTTCATAAGCTGTAAGCCATAATCATCAACATTATAACAAATAAAGGCTTGGAATATCTCACTTTAAAAGTAATGAGTCTATATAATATATTAGTTTCACCTCTTAAGTTTAATTACTGAAATTAACTTTTGCACGATATTCAAATTTTTCGAGTTTCACCTGTAAAATCAGGATCATTAAGAGTTGAGCATACACACATATATACACTGTAAAAGCCAACTCCATTCTTTAATGTGCATATAAAAAACAAATGTTTTCATGTTGATTGTAGATTTAATAGTAAAGTGAAGAAGACTTACTTTAGCTCCCGGTTCTCCTGCTCCTCTCTCTCCTGGTGCACCACTCTCTCCTGGTAAACCTTGGTCACCCTTCAAGAGCACATTTGCAAGGCGTTTCCATATGTTATCAAATAACGTTTATCCAGGACCTAATACTATTTGGCGACTGTGTTTATAGCATGATGGGAAGCTCTTGCCTTTGATCCCGGGTAGCCCTCACCCGATGGGCCTCTGCTTCCCGGGGGTCCACGTGGTCCTTCCACACCCTAAAACAATCACCATGTGAAAAATCATCAATACATTCTTGGCTATGGATATACAAGACGTTATTATGCCATCATGCACAGATCATAAGTTTGTCAGCACCTTCTGTCCTTGGATCCCTTCTCCAGGAAGTCCAACTAGACCTTGAAGCCCAGGAGGACCAAAATCACCCTGAAGGGAATAAATAAAAATATATTTTCAGTGCCAAGCATAAGCAAATTTATCAGCTCATGTACAATCTAGTTATTAAAATGATTTTGATATCAATGTGTAATAGATACAACATTGATATTATTCATCTGTCTTGGCCACAGGCTGACTGCACTGCATGCTGTGACATGTTTCTCCAAACATCCACAGAGAGAGGTTCAATAATGCAAACTGTGCAAATAAGTAGCGGTGGGCGATATTACTGTATATATCATGGCGACGGCATAAAATGTGTATAGTTAGAGATTTTGCTATTGTGTATGTAAATACAGTATATGAGTAGCACAGCACTATTAACACTTTAGTGATAAAACGCATGAATGAGACAAAGATCGGGATGTACTTGATGTTAAATACATACTGGCACTCTGATAAAGTACACGAATAGAAAGATGCTTCTCTCAGAAAGCGGTCACGAATTTGGGATGTGCTCGATGTTAAAAAGAGTTATTAGGTGCAATATGCTGTGAAAAACAACTCAATTCGGCGCTCGCTCTGACTGACACAGCTGAAGTACGTACACAGAAAGCCAGTATGCGATCACATATTCAGTTCTCTTTCACGCAATTATGTCATAATGCACATTATGTAGCCTGGTTGACACCAGACCCTTCTCACAGCCCATTTCCAAAGGGGCGTCACCAACGGACGTCGCTCAAATGCCTCTGGGCGCAATTGGGTAGACCTAAAACCAATCACAGCGATCGTCATCGTGTAAAGCCCGCCTCAGCGTTTGTGATTGGTGCCTCGATTCGGAGAAATTGGAAATGGCCTTGAATGGGCTCTTGGCCAGACGGACTTGCAGAGCAAATCTCAAATTTGCCGGAAGTTCGTCAGGGTTTTCCCAGGCTACACATTATGTGGAGTATTCATGTAAACACAGCCAATTATGTCTCAAGTGAAAGTAACCAGATGTGTATTAGAGTGCGGATCGGGCCGAATTTTTCTGTCCGAGCCCGGCCCGCGTCCGACAGAGCAGTCACCAAACCCGACCCGAGCCCGACAGGCATAAAGATATTTATGTCCGAGCCCGACCCGAGACCGGCAGTTAAAACCCCATTTTTTTCTCATACTAATGACAATTGTACGTTTGTTTGTGTGGAAAGCCCGCTTTTATTAAGCAACTTTAGGAAGGCAATCGGAAATGTCAACAGGATGAGCGCATCAGCGCGCACGGAGGAACAAGCGCTCTTAACACAAGCGCGCGCACATTATGCACGAGTTTCGTTGGCACATTGGCTACCTACATAATAAGCTGTTTTAAATTTAAAATGTTCAATGCCTTATCGCACTGATGTGACCGAGCCTGACCCGAACCCGAACATCATTTCTATATATCTGTCCGAACCCGGCCCAGCCCGTCGGGTACCGGCAGGTCCCGTCGGGCTTGGGTCGGGTATCCATCCTCTAATGTGTATCAGTATAATGGATCTGTTCAATCGGTCTTAAAGTGACAGCAGTCTAATATACCTGCTGCTCTCTGTGACATCAAGAGAAAATCCCTCACTGCTCTCGACTGGATAACTTTTGTAGCTTTAATAAGAATACATGTATATTGAATTCATACAGTGAAGACTATGCATTATTATATTTTTACATCTGATTATTCATTTTCTGTACCATTTCTAACTGCATGTTAAATACATCTATGTACCTGAAAAACATAATTTGTTTAATTCTTATTTTTGTTATGTTGTATTTGTCCTATTGTTTGTAATTTGCTTCTTCATTATTTTTAATAAGAAAAATTAAAATTTTTTATAAAATTAAATAAAATAAAAATAACTATATTGTGATATATATCGTAATATCGTGAAATAAAATTTCTCATATCATGAAATAAAATTTTGGTTATATCGCCCACCCCTACAAATAAATTACACAAACTTTTTAGAGCTGAGAACATTTCAAATGTGGATGAATACTGAGAAAGGAATAATCTTTCTTTCTGAAGAAAACAAAACTTACAGCAGCTTTAGGTTACAGTAAACCCATGCATGAGATATGAGCTTGAGAGAGAAAGCGATTAAAGGAATAGTTCACCTAAAAATAAAAATTATGCCATCGACGTGTCATTTAAAACACATCCATATGTTTTACCTTGTCTCCTTTAATGCCAGAACCTATAGATCCTTTGGGTCCTTTCGGCCCCTCCAGACCCCTCTCACCCTGTAAAAGACAAACGTTTAAACCATCAAATAATTATTATTTCTGAAATTTACTAGCAATTTCTGAGTTTAAATTGTCTCAGAGTATCAGTGTACGGTATCCGAGTAGTTGCCAGGGAGTTGTTACGTGGTTGCTAAGATGTTCTGGTTGCTAATAATGGTTGCCTTAAAGGGATAGTTCACTTTAAAATGAAAATTCTGTCATCATATACTCACCCTCAAGCTGTTTCAAACCTGTATGAATTTATTTCTTCTGCTGAACACAAAGGAAGATATTTTGAAAAATGTCAGTAACAAAACAGTTACCAGGTCCCATTGACTTCCATAGTATTTTTTTTTCCTACTATGGAAGTCAATGGGACCTGGTAACTGTTTGGTTACTGACATTTTTCAAAATATCTTCCTTTGTGTTCAGCAGAAGAAAGAAATTCATACAGGTTTGAAACAACTTGAGGGTGAGTATATGATGACAGAATTTTCATTTTAAAGTGAACTATCCCTTTAACAAACACCACTAGTTAAAATCACTAATTCTGCCCTGTGCCAACACACTTCAACTGGAGCGATAACAATGCCAAAGTTATGGGTTTGATTCCAAGGTAGCACTCACTAAATGCACTTTAAGTCGCTTTGTATAAAAGCATCTGCCAAATACATAAATATACAGTATCTGACACAGCCTGCGGTTATCACATGCAGAGTCAAACCACAGCAGGATTGATTATGATCCATTATTTAATGGAAAAACAGATGAAAGAATGCTGGATCACTCAGGAATATAAACTGAAGTCAAAGGACACAAGGTTTAGACGTTTCAAAGGTTCTCTGATATAAACCACGCACACAAGACACGGCTTGAATAAAAAAAAAAAGTTTAACTCCTAAAAGCCTTGATATGACTCATGCACACTTAAAATTGTGTGCAATGATGTGTGTACCTTTGGCCCCGGTAAACCCTCTCCTGTAGGGCCCTTCTCTCCAGGCAAACCCTGCGGCCCCTGTGACCCCTGTAGAGGTAAACATGATAGTAGAGCTTAATACTGTGTTCAGTGTCGATTGCGCCCCCTAGTGTGAGCATTAACCAGTTGCACATCTTTACCGGTAGACCCGGCTCGCCGAGCCCAGGAGGCCCCGGAGGCCCCATTCTGCCCTGGAACCCCACATCACCCTACAGATTGAGAAAACACACGTTATGATCACATTGGGTTCCAGATATCATAGGTTTTTATATATAACTCAGGCCAACCTTTGGTCCAGGAAGCCCAGTGCCAGTCTCGCCCTGTATTCCTGGTGGTCCGGGAAAGCCTCTCTCCCCCTGAAGAAGCAGAACCATTCAGAACAATGACAACAGATCCAAAATATTACAGGTGAAACTCGAAAAATTCGAATATCGTGCAAAAGTTAATTTATTTCAGTAATTCAACTTAAAAGGTGAAACTAATATATTATATAGACTCATTACATGCAAAATGAGATATTTCAAGCCTTTATTTGTTATAATTTTGATGATTATGGCTTACAGTTTATGAAAACCCCAAATTCAAAATTAGAATATTGTGAAAAGGTTTTCATAAGCTGTAAGCAGATTCCTGTTGGCATTGACAGCGTCGCCATAGATTAGCTTAGAGTACGTCACATGTTGTTTATCGAAAATATGATAATTACGACATGGCATGAACACAGCAAATGTTTTAGTCTTTCCTTCCTGTGACGGCGGCCCAGAGAAAAGCCACACGTGTTTAAACTGAATGAAAGGGGTGGTTGAGTTGAGTATGATTTCACTTTTCTAACTTTAGTTATTTAACATTAGTTGTGTAATGTTGCTGTTTGAGCATAAACAACATATGCAAAGTTACATGTTGAGAAGAGGAAGAGTTGTTGTAGTCGAGCACATTTGTGAGTCAGCTCAAACTTTAGCATCCATCTTTTCACATGCAATAGAAAGTCACTCTGTGTGCATCTCACAACAGTTCCTATACGAGCGACTTATAGATTACCATGACAGAATATGCTAATTGAAGATAGTTAACTCCACATCAGCAACATAAGTTCATCAACTAACCATTCAGAGACGTCCTGTTGCTTCTACATGTTGTCACTTCCTCTTGAGTCTCTCCATCTTTGTCTGACTCCGTTTTTACATTAAAGACAGAACAGTTTCTGTCATTTTATTGTGTCTGCGTGAGGTAATCGCAGCTGCTAACACACACGAGCTCTTGAAACCCCGCCCTCTGCAGCAGCTCATTTGCATTTAAAGGGCCAGGCACAAAACGGTGCGTTTTTGCAAATCCTCAAAAAGTGACAAATTGAACATGCTATATAAAAATATCTGTGGGGTATTTTGTGCTAAAACTTCACATAATCTGGTGAAGAGGGGGATCAGATTTAAATCAAAATGGCAATTAATCAAAATGGAACGGATCTGGATTCTGTCATATTTACTGAATATAAAGTCAGTGTGCTTGTCATCAAGCTTGTGTTAATATAGGCACCAAAATAAACACGTACTGCTTTAAACTCGACTTAAACTTATGTGTCTGCTTTGAATAATAACAATAACCATGACATTATAAAAAATTATTTCATGATTATTATATCAGGCACACATGTCTGCCAGCATTTGTCATTGGGCAGATGCAATGTGAGTCTTTGAAGACACATGGCTCATGTCAAACACATTGAACTAAAGACTGCAATTACTGTCACACACACATTAGGCAGAACACCTTAACCTGTCAAAGACAGAAATACTGATATGTGCTGCTACACACACACACATGCATTCTGCGTGTGCAAGTCCAGACATTAATCTAGCTCGGCTAAAATATGACAGCCATCAGTACATGAAAAAAAAGAGCATTCCAGAAAAATAATTAAGCTCTGAGTTCTCCTTAAAAACACACAGATGCATATCAGCACCACAGAGATTGAGAACTAGATGAGTTTTAATGTCAATCTTTTAGTGTCAGCACCCTACAAGCTCATACACGGGATTTAAAGGCACACTATGCAAGATGTGTACTTTAATATAACAGCTTCAAAGTCCTTTCAATGGTAAACGAACTCGTAGTAGGGCGAATCATCCCGATAGCAAAGCAGCAAAACCAGCAATTCAGTTTGAGAGGTGGCACCCCGCCAAATCTCGCGAGAATCACGACTTGCTTTACGGCACGACGTCACATACATCAACAACATATGAAGCAGCCTCTATGGAAGACACTAGCACGCATTTCAGACGTGAATCATGGCAGAGTCGACGAAGAAAGCGCGGTCGGAAGAGTCAAGGAAAAGAAAACGTGACGACAGTAGTTTGACAAAAACGGAAAACTGCATAGTGTGCCTTTAAGTTATCATGCATGAACATGGAAGAATGTTTCTGGCATTAAGTTGTCCCAAACATTTCCTAAACTTTTCCACGTGCTATCTGGAAAGTGCTGCTTTACTGTATTTGAAAGCTGAGATTGTTGAATCCAACTCACTTTTTTCCCTGTTAGGCCCTCTGGTCCAGTGTCTCCATTAGGTCCGGGGAAACCCTGCAGAGTGAATACGGTAAAACTCTACTGAGAGAGAGAAACAATGCTTGTTTTGCATTTTCACAAATGCGGTTTAAAAGACATACCTGCAGCCCTCGACTTCCTCTGATACCAACAGGACCCTCCGGGCCCTTAAAAGAGTCAGATTCAGTCAAAATGAAACGTACAGTTACATGTTATTGAGCATGAACTGCACTGTAGACCTGAAGCGTCACTCACTCGGTCTCCTTTGACTCCTGGTGTTCCACACTCTCCTCGCTCTCCCTAAAAATGTGTTTCATGGTCAGGATATACACACACAATACAATGTAAAGGTATGCCAAGTCATTTTCTGAACTTATATAAATATTTAGTTAGTACTTTTGATATCTTTAATATGATATACACTCTAGTCATAGCAGTGGCCTTTATTCTACATAAATTGTATTCTGCAAGTCAAATACTACTTTGTTTTGCTTTTTTAGACAGGTAAGGAAAATCTGTTTTTTTTGTAGTCCATTTAGTTGGATTTAACACATTTTACATTTATTAAATTAGCAAACATGTTTATCCTAAGTGACTGACAGTGAATTCCACATTTGTTTAAATTATATTGTATAATTGTATATTTAATTTTCTATATTAACAGAGAGTTAAAAACACAAGATAAACAGAAAAATTATTAAGTGCACCATTAAGGATTGCAAATAATTGTAAACATTTGCACATTTCTTTATATTTACATTTATGCATTTGGCTGATGGGACTTTTTGCATATTGCATTACAAGGTATGCATTTTATTTTAATCAGTTCATGCATTCCTTGGATTTCTAATCCATGATATGGCATTGCTAGCAGCATCCTCTATTTGTTTTGTAATATCAGCTGATTTTCATTTTACCTTTTCTCCTTTGTATCCAGGTTTCCCCTAAAGATCAGTACAGGACACATGGTGAGAAAGAGCAATTACGCAAGCAGATAATGTCAAATTAGAGCGAATTTAGGCCTTGTTCTAGCCAGGTTCACCTCTGTCCCGTCTCGTCCAGGAGAGCCACTGAAACCGCCCTCTCCCTGCAGGACGTTCAACACATTTTAGATGTTAACATGGGATAAATAATTCACAAATATGATAGTTGATTAAAGACATTGTTGACCTTTTGTCCTTTAGCTCCTGGACTTCCATCATCTCCAGGACGACCCTTTTTACCCTGTGGTTCTCAGAGAAAGAGTGTTAACTTACATTAGATTTGCATAAACCGCTAAGACTAAGTTACTCATCCAAATTTATTTTTTTTAGTCAGTTACATAAAAAAAAACGTAGATTGGTCTAATTTGATACCAGTCAGACTATTTCTTAAGACACAGTCTCAACATAATTGCTATGTTTATGCAACTGGCCCCAAATCATAATGTTGACAGTCTATATAGACAATGATTTTTTTTAACAACTTGTCGATACAGAATAATTTCTTTATGTTCATGTGCTCCATTCTGGACCTATTAAAACCAATAAAAATTCTATACTTAATTAAAATAGCAATGAAGCATTTCTGTTAAATAAAATATTATACTTTTTTTCATTATTTATTTTACCGCAATATTTAAACAACTTTTGACCATCATAGGGACATATTTTATGGTGTTTTCCCCTTTATGTATCTTTTTGGAGATTGACAGAGATGACCATAAATCATCACTGTATGGACAATATCTGTGTGGATGATATACTGCAAAAATTGTTAATAGAAAAATAAAAGCAAACTGGTTTGGAATGACATAAGCGTGAATAAATACAGAATTGAAATATTTGGCTGAACCATTTATTTTATAATTGTTCATAACATGTTTGTTCAGCCACTTTAATCAATCTGGTGAGTGTTTCTCCTCCTTAATAAAAATGTACAGAAACATAAAATCTGTGAATTTATATTAAATGCATGTGTTTAGACATCACGTAAGGGAATGGAAAGGGTTTACGAATGTTTGACACTTACAGCGGGTCCACTGGGTCCTCGATCTCCTTTCTCACAAGTGCATTTTGGGGAAATAGGACACTGTTAGAACACACACACACACACACACACACACACACACACACACACACACACACACACACAGCTTTAGTCACAATAAGGTCACTAATAAGTGTCCTAAATGAATGCGGTGAGACAAACACTTACCACTTCATTAGCCACCTCAGTCTAGAAGGGAACAAAAGTGACAAAGGTTAATTTAAGAAAAATGCAAGAATTATAAGACATTTTCAAGAATGTAATTAACACAAAAAAATTGTGGAATTTTTGGGTATCAGACATCTAACGTAAACTGAGAAGGTAGTGAATGTCTGCAGGCGGTCTGTAAGATATGCTGTCATATGCAGTTAATTAACTCCTTTATATTCTTTTTTATTAAACTTAAACATGTAATACTAGTCACTGTAATGTAAGCTGTCAAGTTCTTAAAGTTCTTAAATATTAGAAGCCCAGAGCTACAGAATAAAGATAAACTAATTTTTCAGAGATTGTAATATTTTATATTCTGAACGACGTCATGAAAACATCTAGAAATGGGAATTCAGAATCAAGCAACCCAAAAGAGGGACAATTTCTTTCTTATTTGGCATTGAACAATAACACTGACACTCACAAAGTGTACAAATATCCCAAACAACTTTCAGGAAAACAGAAATGTTCCGCATTAAGTTTCTTTTCGAAACACGGTTCTCATCACATCATATATTGGAAGAAAGCCTGAAGTACCACATGCCAGGATGATTTTTTTATTAAGTGTTTCTCAAGCCAGATTTGACTAGAGGGTGTACAGTATTTTGCATGATTGGTGCACATGTGTATGAATAAAGCAAAAAAAAAAAAAATTATAATAAGAGAGAGACACATTTCCAACAACATTCCTTGGCTAAAAGATCTTGTTTAAACTTTAAAGTCAGTGATGTTAGACAGATGGCGTAATCTGGGAATCACAGGCAACCATGAGAACAAAGGAAATTTAATTGCAGGTCCTTTCTTCTTGATTGTAAACAGCATGCACACACCGTTGACATAATGACACATTGGAAAGACGCATTTCCTATTTAAAGTGTGTGCGATGAGCGACATCACGCTTAGTTTGAACGAGCATCTGATTAACAGATGTAAACACGGAGGCTGAGAGAGTAGAGCAGCAGAGAAGACGACTTGAATGCTCCTGGCCTTCGATTAAAGCACCTAATTGTGCTTTTCATGTCTCTATGACAAGCACCTGCATCAACAGTCATTCCAGAGCATGAGTATAGCGTGCAGAAGGCCGGGTTAGATATTCATTCTGCATGCAGGATCATGCTGCTCGTAGTACCCTAAAGCTCTGACCCGGCACAAAGTCAATGAGAAGCAGATGTTCCTTTTGCAAAAACTGCAACCCGCTAACTGCCATTCTGCTCTAATACCAGTAACACTGCCCTCATACCAGCTTACGGTCAAGCAGATTCTTCAGATGTACACCTGTCAAGACTATTTACATTCAATACATGAGGAAAGTTACTACATTGTTACTACATTGTTCCTAAAGACATTCCTGTAATCCTAACTGACTACATCAGATCTACAGTCGAGAAGCTAAACACATTGGTTACATCCACAAAACTGATACAATTAATATCCCAGCAAGCAATAGCCGTCATTTCACAGTCTAGGTGAACTATAGACCCGATATAGTCCGGCTATGAGTAAGTAATAGTAGTAGTAGTAGTAGCCTTTATTGTCACTTAGTCACAAGTACCAGTAAAATTAGCCATCAACCTGTCCATACAAACATACATACAATATGACAATGGGGTAGACGGGACAGGAAGACAGAGAATTTAGGAACATAATACAGCATGACATGAGGATAGGTGAGGGGGGAAAAAAAGGCAACTCCCAGACTATGCTCCTGTGAGGAGTACAGTCTGGGAACAGGGAAAAAAAAACACCTCAGCAACATTAGCACATATCAGTACAACAACATGAACCCACAAGACTTGCAACTGGGGAGGGGAGTGGGGGATGGAGGTAACCCAGCACAGGCAAGCAGCCATCCGGTCCTGCAGCCACTCGGCGCTGGTCACAGACCCGCCCGCCAGGCTGGGGGGTACAAAGCGGCGAAGGCGAGGGATGTGGGGTGGGGGGTGATTGCATATCTGTATATATATGTAAGAGTTTGTGTATGTGTAGGCCTGGAGATTCGCTCTGCCTGGCATCCAAATCTCGGTGCCTCAGTCCGCAGGATGTCATAGCGTTATCACAGCAAGTTGCCATGGAGACAACCTTGATTAGGTCCCAAACAGAGTCAACAATCAGCAGGTGTCTGTGAGAATGGGGGAAGGAACGCAAGAGCGGCTCACTGCAGTGCTCTTCCGGGGGAGTTGTTGTTCCAACAGCGGCCTTGGCCGAGGCCAGTGCTGGTTGAGGGGAGCCGAAAGCAGATAAGATTGGGATTATTTGGTCTTGGGGCGAGTAGCCGCATTCCTTTGCACGGCTACTTTCTTAGTCCATTCTGGTCCATCAGCTTTTGCAAAGCCGTGAGCTTCTCTATGATGTTATCCAGATTTCGGGTCACCTCCCTGTTGTTCTCCATATTGCGGTTATTAGTCCCCGCCTGAGTGCTGACCACTCTGCCCACTGCTTCAATCATGACGGGCAGCCCTGTGAGGCTTTGGACAGCTGTCACCGTCTTCTTAATTTCTTGATAAACCAGGGCAATGCCTAATCCAGTCAGCAAAAGGCCTGTTATCATGGTTCCGAAAAGA
This sequence comes from Phoxinus phoxinus, assembly GCF_949152265.1. NCBI lineage: Eukaryota > Metazoa > Chordata > Actinopteri > Cypriniformes > Leuciscidae > Phoxinus > Phoxinus phoxinus. The sequence goes on from NC_136886.1 coordinate 32,640,340, forward strand.
TAGATATCTTCAATGTCCTCCACGGAAAGAGCTGCCAGACACTTCTGGTTGATTAAAACCACCACAATCTACCAGCTTGGACCATATAAGACCCTGCAAAACCAAATCATTCATCACTGTAAATGTAGTTTAGCTGGATATTCCAGCAGGGACAGGAACATTTCATTCATATCTGAGAATGTGGATCTGCCTGCCATACAGTAGATGTTTTCTCAGATATTAAACTGTTGAAATGACCAAAGAAAACAGCATTCCAGTTTGCGATGATAAAACATTGGGGGTGAGCGATATATTCCAGTAGACACGATTAAAATGAGAAAATTTTGGACTATCGTCTCTATCGTGGTTACGGTCACGTAGCGCTGCCGTTCTGTGCCGTCTGGAAAGCTTATCTTTTGAATGTGTTTTTAAGCCTAGCGGTTTAAAAACAAGTGTTTTTTTAAACCGTTAAAGTGCAATAAGCAGCGAAAGAAGACGCTGTCGAGGCTGTTGAGCGCACACACCTGAAACGAGTGCACTTAAACCCGCTGCTCATACTCAACTTAGCACTGAACTTAGCGCCTAGAAGTCTTTTTAGCGCCTTTGAACAGTCGAAACACACAAAACTTCTTGTCTTTGTGAGTATCTTCATAAACACAGTCGTTTATGTCTTTAGTGGACATAAATGGTTGAGAAAGAAAAGACATGTATTAGTATATTAAATCAGTACATTCTCACTTAAAGTGATAGCAGCCCAATAAACCTGCTTCGTTGCAGTTTTTTTTTTATAGTGCTTACATTTTTTCAGGTTAATTTGTGTCTTTGTTCTATTGTATTTTTTTTGTCTTGTCTTGTCTATTGCTTGAAATTATTAAAATTAGTTCCTATTTTATCACTGACTGTTTACTTGAGTTTTTTAGTATTAGTTTTTATGTGATTGAAATTGGTGATGAGATGACATTTCAATTAAATTTGTATATAATAAAAACTTTATTTAAAGCAAAAATAACTATATCATGATATATATTGTTATCATGAAATAAAATTATTCAAATCGTGATATAAGATTTTGGTTATATCGCCCACCTCCTCGGTTAATCATCTCAATCAAACCCCCACTAGCTTAGCCAAGGCAGCCTACCAGTCCTAACTAGCTATGGTCAACATCTACCAGGGGTGCATTTCCCGAAAGCATTGTTATCTAACTATGGTCGCAAGATCCATTGATCTCTGTTGGTAATGATGGAACTTGTGACCTTAGTTGCTTTTGGGAAAAGTATCTCAGTTTGTCCAGTCTGGAAGGAACATTTAAAACCATCAAATGCTGCGTCTGGCTGGATTTTCCAGCAGCTATGGTGTGATGTCATGGGCTTGGATGTCTCTTCTGTGATCTGCTGTTTTCTATTATCAGAAAAGCACAGGGGAACTTCTAGCAGGAGACAGCAGCGCTGGCTAACATTTTCAGTCGTAAAAGTTTCCTGACCATGTGCAGATGCTTTGTACTGTGAGACACAGAGGTCAGAAAAGACATTCTGTAGGTTTACACCACTCCAGATACACTAAGATCCAGCATTCCAGTCTACTAATAGGAAACTATCCTAAGAACGTCCGCCAAGGTCATTTGGAACTGTCAAAGGATTTTTAATAAAACCATGAAGAAACAGATGGGAGGAATCTCACTCTTGAACACAGACAGACATGACAACCAGTTTTATTGGAAAGAATAAGTTGGTTGACTAACTTCACCAGCATGAAACAACCTGGATCAGCAAAGAAATTCTGCGGGTCTTTTCAGGAAGGTATTTGGGTGTATGGTGTCCGGTTATGGTTCGGTTGCGAACAAGACGAGAAAAGCAGGATCTAAACGCAGTTGTGGCGATGATTAAACCCCAACTCAAAACAAAACACTCCGTATACTAAGGCCCTGTTTACACGTACATGGTTATTTTGAAAAACGGAGACATTTCCCTTCGGTTGTGCCCCTCGTTTACATGCAAACGGAGAATTCTCCTCTGAAAACGATTCTTTCTAAAAACTCCGGCCAAAGTGGAGATTTTGGAAAACTCCGTTTGAACGTTTGCATGTAAACTGAGAAAAACTGAGTTTTAGGCAGTCGACGTCACAGTATGCGGCAGAACTTGCACTGCGTCAAAAGTGCGACCTATATTTTCTGGATTCTGATTGGCTAACGTGGGCTTGAGCTTCTCGTTACACTGCCACCTATAGGTTTGGCATGCTCTTGACGGCATATACACGGGTTCGTGTAAACGAACACTTTTCTGAAAACGGAGAGGGTGAAATGTCCGTTTATGAAAATAACCGGCCACGTATAAACGTAGCCCAAGACTCAAAAACACGAACACAACAACCAGTATAAATGACGAGAACAGACAGTGAACTGAAATCAACAGAATACACAACCAAACCAATCATCGCAAATGAACAACAGGTGCAACTGATAATCAAATCAATGAAAGCCATAGAGAAACTAACTGAAGCACAGGAAGGAATGGTAAATGGACTGCATTTATATAGTGCTTTAACAGACCCATGGCCACCAAAGCGCTTTGCATATTGCCTCACATTCACCCATTCATTCACCGACGGCGGTGTCAGAATGCAAGGCGCCTTCCAGCTCGTCGGGAGCAGCGGGGGTTAGGTGTCTTTCTCATGGACACCTCGACACTTGGCCAGGTGGAACCGGGGATAGAACCACCAACTACATGAACCACAGAGCCTCTGCCGCCCCACCCCGAAACCCACCCCGAAACCCACCCCGAAACCCACCCCGAAACAAACACAGATCACCCGTAACATATGGATGCACCGATTATATAAATATCCGATTATATAGAATGACATCTGCCTATATAGATACTGATACAGAGAATGTGGTGGTTCTGCATTTTATAACACAATTTTTAAATAAAATGTAAAAAACAAGGAAAACATGTTATAGAGAGAGAATAAAAGTTAAAGAGAAACTGCTTTTTTTCCCTTTTTTTTTTTTGCTCCCCTTTTGATTGACAGGATATAAGCGGCCCTGATAATTGCCTGTTTTTAAACAATTGGGCGACATCCAATATCATTGGGAATTGCTTTTATCTCCTAAATAATACATTGATGCATACCAGGATTTTTTTTTTCAGGTATGCTATCTATGTATCTCTTTTATCAGGTAATTAAAAAAAATGGCAGAGGAATTGGCACTTTTCTCAGGTACTGCTAAGCAACTTCTCCTTTAGGGGTTTTTAACTTGAGATAAGCGGTGTATGAGTGAACATTTACTCATTATGACTAATACCCCGTTCAAGGAATTCATAATCAACTTTTTTCCATGTCCTCAGGTGAGATACAGAGATAAGATAGCCCATTTTCCATAGCTACCACTGCAGATGTGTGGATGGGGAAGAGTGGGGCTTCACAGTAGCACACATACTCCGAAACACATGCCCCTCTTAATCTAAGATCCCTCAAGAGATATAAATCCTTCATTTGGGCCTTCACAAGCATCTGAGCTTGACACTTCAAAGTTGCTCCCCAAGAACCAAAAGCTTATTGTTTTCACAGCTCTTGGCTCAACTGCCTTGTTTGGACAATCCTGATGGATGTTTTACTGCTCAGATGTTGCTTTTTCATGGCTCACAAGACTTAATGAAAACATTTTTTGTCAGTTATAACAGTCCTCAGGAGAAATAAAAATAGACACAACTGTTGACATTCAGTATACTATAACAGAGCTATAAAATAAATGCTTTTTTATATATGTGACCCTGGACCACAAAACCAGTCACATGTGTCAATTTTTTGATATTAAGATTAATACATATCATGAAAGCTCAATATATAAGCTTTCCATTGATGTATGATTTGTTAGGATAGGATAATATCTGGCCGAGATACAACTATTGAAAATCTGGAATCTGAGGGTGCAAAAAAAAAAAAAACATTGAGAAAATCTCCTTTAAAGTTGTGCATTTATGTTGCCGATTGTGCTGCATTCACTCACAAAAACAAATGTTTTATATATTTACAGTAGGAAATGTACAATATATATTCATGGAACATGATCTTTAGTTAATATCCTAATGATTTTTGGCAAAAAAGAAAAATCCATAATTTTGACCCATACAATGTATTGTTGGCTATTGCCACAAATATACCCGTGCGACTCGTGACTGGTTTTGTGATCCAGGGTCACATATTTGAGTCAAACTTTTCAAAAGCACTATAAACTTAAGAACCAGAACAAAATCTCAATTTGCTGTCCATTTATTTTGATTGATGTCTTTGACAAGAAAACAAAAGGCACTATCGTACTCACAATCTCTTTGACGATCTTGTCCACGACGCTCTTGTCCTGTAGGTTGTGTACGTAGCGGGCGGCTGGAGGACTGGCCAGTAGTCGCAGCTGGTCCATGTTGGCGGCGGATGTGAAACCTACTGTGAAGAATTTAATCCCTTGGTTCTTGGCATCAGCTAAAGCAGAGAAAATATCGGGATTCTTGGGATGCGACACGCCGTCGTACAGCAGAACGGCCACCTTCACGGTGCCAGGGCCAGACTCCTCCAGGTAGATGCGGGTGAGGTTGGTGATGGCGTAGGTGGTGTAGGTACCGTGCCCTATGTAGGGAATGGGCGTAATGCGGTCATGGAAGGTGGGCACACCTCTCCAGTCTTTGAAGGTCTGCTCGGTGATCACATGACTGCTGTACTGGAGGAGAGCAGTTCTGAAGTTCAAGCCCTGTCCGGTTTGGAGATTGATGTTCTGGATCCGGGTAACGAGATCTGTAACGAAGCGCTTCTCTTGGGCATGGTTGCCTTTGGCACTTTCTGAACTGTCCAACAAAAATGCCAGTTCCAAATTACAGTCCTCATCTAAAAGACGGAGAGAACAAACAAAAAAAACATTAATAAATTTTTTTTTTATTCAAAAGCATGTTATTTTTACATATAATTTCAGAATGGATGTAAAAAAGTTTTTCAAACATCTTTGTTTCTTGCTGAGAGCAAATATCAACCATTGACGTCAAACAAGACTGGTTTTATTGTTTGTATTTGGAGCTTGACAGCTGTAAATATGGAGTGTTTTTATAAAAGAGTAAAAAATCTTGTGGACCACCCAAAAAAATAACAGCATATAGGATTGTTATCGTTAACCAAAAACTAAAATGACTAATAAACATGAATTGAAATAGAAAAACAAAACGTAATCTTATTTTATTTCAGCTAGTGGCCAAGGAAATATTGCATTTAATATCTAAAGCTAAATAAAATAGAACTAAAACTATAGACATTTTTTTTAAGTAATAAAAATGACAAACACATCAAAATGACTAAAACTTTCAAATGAAGATGAAAACACCAAATATAAACATTAAATCTAAATAGAAATTTAACAAGAACTACGAATTTCACTGACACTAAAATAACACTGCAGCATACTGGTTTGGGATGCCATATTTAGTTAAAAACCTTTAGCAAATACAATTTTTTGGGGATGAACTATTTTTTTTAAGCGAGACTTGGAATAACAAAGTGACAAAAATGCTGAATTGTGACTACATCCAGTATAATGTGTTCTGCCACTAAAGGACAGTGACTCCTATCTGACTTGAATCATTTGATAACTGGTTAGGTATTACATAAATACCATAAAGTGTGCCAAAAACAAATGTAAAGGTAAAATTAAACGTGATCCATCTGAAATTGCCCTAGTCTACAGTAAATCACATTTATGAAGAAGAAGAAGAAGAAGAAGAAACATGTCGGAGAGGAAATTTGCCCCAGGACAGTGAGCAGCATCTAGATCAAATTCAGAAGCCCTGGAGAGGAGAAAATCTGTTTCATATGTAAAAAAAAAATCATACTCAATCAACATACTTCACATGTCTGAGAGTTGAAGACCAATAATCGGTCTCGAGACCAAAAACATACTTGTGCTTACTGGAAACCAAAGGATACAGTATTTTGCAAGCCACCTGCTGTTTGCTGTGTTGAAAAGCAAATAATATTTACCGTTGTTTTTTGGGATGACATTTGAGGTGATTGGTTTATTTTTGCTTCTTCCATTTCTCTTGTCTTCTACGTCATCGTCATCATCATAATCATCAAGATCCTCCAGCTGAGCCGAAACAAGCTGGACTCCCAACAGCAAAACCAGCCACAGCCGTATCATCACTACAGTACGAGAGAGAGAGAGACTATATTAAGGATGGATAACCTTATTTTCACATGTGTTGCCACATTCAAAGTTTGCAAAGTTTATTTGCTTTTCACTCTAAATACTCTAAATAATAGTAACATCATATTGCCACATCACCTTGAAAAAGTGGAATAGCAAAGAAGTTATTTTCTCATGATTTTAACCCATTTTACTGAACTCTCCAAACAGAACAGATTCATAAACAGAAAAAGTGCACTTACTGTGTAAAGCAGCTCTGATTTCAGTACAGCGATGAAGATCAGAAGCTCATGACAGACTTCATAGCCTCTTCTCTGTATGAGATTCACATGCAATAAAAAGATGGCATATGAAATGAATGAGAATCCCTGGATATGTGTGAAGAGCGCATGGGTTTGCTGTGTAAAATGTGCATCAGCTCCATTCATGTAAAGCATCTGCTGCCATCCAGAGGAACACTAATATCCAGAGCTCCTCCCATAAACACACCCATTTTTACATATAATGCTATATATCATAATATATAAAATGCATGGCTGTGCATAAATGTAAAAAAGACTGTTTTAATTTTTTTTTTCAAAGCAAATACTTTTAATTTAGGATTATTTTGTGTTTGAACATCCTCAGATTTAAAATGAAGCATGACCACACTTGTAGCTACACTTAAGTTGTGGTTATAAGTTGATATCCTACATTCAAAAAATATTTTATACATTTAATAAATACATTCTTAATATTTGTTGTTTTTGTTTTATGTTTGACCTTGTATATATCAATATTTATAACAGTTTGATTAATTAAACTGTAAACTCTCAAGGGTTGGCTTTCTAAATATATGTTGGTTATGTGTCTAAAAAAAAAACTTTTTATTTTGGGTATGTCATGAATGCATCACTTGCCAAAATTGAGGGTGACGAGGAAGATCCTCCCATAAACACCCATTTTTACATATAATGCTATATATCATAATATATAAAATGCATGGCTGTGCATAAATGTAAAAAAGACTGTTAAAAAAATTTAATGTTTTTTTAAAGCAAATAATTTAAATTTAGGATTATTTTGTATTTATTCATGAACATTAAAACATACATTAACTACTGACCTACTATAATTAAATCAGCGATGCATAAGGATCATTTCTTTTAAATGTACAATCGAATGCACAGCTCTTAATGATTTTGTACGTAATAACTTTAAATAAATAAAAATTAGATACCGTACACGTCCACAGTCTTATAAATGCTTAAAGGATTCATGGAAAATCTCCAGCAGGGACTGTTAACGTCCTGACCTGTCGTGATATATGTATGCTGTGTGGACACACCACTGTACAGCACTGAAATAAAGCTGGAACATCAAAGCATGTGGTGTTCAAAGCATGCCGGGCAGTAATAAAACAATAAAAACTTTGAATCTGAGCGGAAACATAAATTCTGCTCTGAGCCAGTGACGACGGCAGGGCTTGAAGTGAACAGGGAATGAATCAGGATGACACCGTTCTCTCAGAGATGTTCCCCAAGAGTTGTGAGCCATGGAGCTGCATAAATGTGTCAACTAACAATACATGGTGTGAAATATCTGTACATTCTTTTCCTCACCTATATATCTCAAAAACGTATATAGCATACTCTATTTTATTGTCCTGCTTCAAAAGAGAAGCAACATGCACCGTATGATCACTTTAAAAGTCTGAACTTTGGTCCATTTCTAAGCAAGTTGTAACAAACCGAAATGTATTTATTTTTACTTCATCGAAATGGTACAAAACTTGGTAAAGGTTTTGGTACTTGCTGTACCCACACAAACACACACACACACACACACACACACACACACACACACACAAAAAAAAAACTCAAAACACACACACTTGATCTCAAAAGATCAAAATTATTGAGATCAAAATTCCGGCCAGTTAATAATATCTAGAATATCAAAATCGACTTCTGGCGGTAGATCCTTTTCCTATTTAGCACCAAAACTTTGGAACAGTTTTCCTACCATTGTCCGGGAAGCAGACACACTCTGTCAGTTCAAAGCTAGATTAAAGACACATCTCATTCACATAATGCATTATAGACTTCTATAACTCAATGTTAGGCTGCATAGATTAGGTCAGCCGGAACTGGGAACACTTCCCTTAAATCCTGATGTACTCGTTACATCATAAGGATGGCATCTACGCTAATTTTAGTGTCTTTGTTTATCCCGAGGTTTTCCCGCAGCCTGCCGGATCCAGGCCGTATCCAGATCTAATAAATTTTTATTTATAATTTTTATAATGCACTTTTCATTTGCGAACAAATCTCAAAGTGCTACATCAAACATATTTCAGAAGTAAAAACAGGGGCAAGGATAAGAAAACATTAAATATAAAACAGTTCAGTTTCACATTAATTGTAGCTATTTTTAAATAAAAAAGTTTTTAAGTCTTTTTTAAAGTGGTCAACTGCCTGTGGAACCCTCAGGTGGTTTGGCAATGAGTTCCACAGTCTCGGGGCAACAGAGGAGAAAGCACGGTCTCCCATGGTCCGGAGCTTGGTTCTGGGAGGACGGAGACGATTGCCATTTTGTGAACGGAGGTTTCTGGTTGATGTTTGCTGGGTGAGAAGTTCCTTGAGGTAGGGTGGAGCATTTCCATGGATGCATTGGTGGGTGAGGAGAGTGATTTTGTATTGGATCCTGGCGGAGATGGGGAGCCAGTGAAGTGCTTGAAGGATGGGGGTTATGTGTTCGTATTTACGCACTCTCATTAGGATCCTAGCAGCACTGTTCTGTATGTGTTGGAGTTTCTGCAGACTCTTGCTAGAGATCCCATACAGAAGAGCGTTACAATAGTCCAGCCTGGAGGAGACAAAGGCATGGACAAGTTTTGTGGCGTCAGAAAGGGTGAGTGTGGGACGGAGTTTGGCAATATTCCTAAGGTGGAAAAAGGATGATTTGCACAGATGTTTGACATGGTTGTCAAATGTGAGGTGAGAGTCAAGTTTTACACCGAGGTTGGTTACTGTAGATGAGAGAGGGATGACTTTTCCAGAAAAAGTGATAGAGGTTATTAGGGACGACTGAACCTGCTGAGGAGTGCCGACAAGAATTGCCTCAGTTTTGGAATAATTTAACTGAAGGAAGTTCTGACTCATCCAGGCCTTTATCTCCTCCAGGCAGGAGGTCAGTAGTGGTGGTGTGCAAGATGATGAAGGCAGAGCAGCCGGGAGGTGGGGGGTTGGGTTTATTTTGAGGTAAAGTTGTGTATCATCAGCGTAGCAATGGAAGGAGATACCATGCTGGCTAATGATGCGGCCAAGGGGGAGCATATAGAGAATAAAGAGAATTGGACCAAGTACTGACCCTTGAGGAACACCACATGTGACAGCATGTGGGTGAGATTTAGCTGCACCCAAACTGACGTACTCGGTCCTTCCAGATAAGTAGGATGTGAACCAGTCCAAAGCAGAATTTGATAGTCCTATATCACTATGGAGGCGGTCGAGAAGAATGTTGTGGTCGACAGTGTCAAAAGCTGCTGTGAGGTCAAGGAGGATAAGAATTGAGGGGGAGCCAGCATCGGCTGCCATCAGAAGGTCATTCGTGACTCTGACCAGAGCTGTTTCTGTGCTGTGGGCGGACCGGAAGCCTGACTGAAACTTATCATACATGTTGTGACGTTGAAGATGGTCCTGGAGCTGAGCAGCAACTGCTTTTTCCAATACTTTGGAAAGGAATGGAAGTTTGGATATGGGCCTGAAGTTGGCAAGGTTTTCCGGGTCCAAACTGGGTTTTTTAAGAAGTGGGGTGATAGCCGCAATTTTGAGGGGGGAAGGAACATGGCCAGACTGGAGGGAGTGGTTTATTGTTTTTGTGATGAGGGGACTTATGGCAGAGAGATTTGATTTTATCAGGATAGTGGGAAAGGGGTCCAGGGCACAGGAAGATGATTTCATTTTTTTAATGATTCCCTCAATTTCAAGTTGAGAAACTTCAGAGAAGCAATGAAGAGAGTGGAAGAAACCAGACTGTGAACTGACAGAATGGGCAGGTAGTGCAGAGGAAGGACCTTCGCCTGGACCCGATGACAACGCAGTGCTGAAGTGCCAACTAGCCTCTCCCTATGGAGGATCCTTTACCACTCTACAGATAAAGCGCTGTGGAAAATTTCGCTGTGGTGTATCTCCCCCGTAGTGATAAAATAAAATAAAATTCTGTATCAAATTTATAGGCAGGACAAATAGTTTGATTAGGCTTGGTTTGTAGAGAATTACAAACCTGCGCACATTCAAAAGCACATAACTATTGAATCAAATCCTGATGCGCACACGAGCGCCATTACTCACAGGTTCTCGTTTAAGAGAACAGTGTCGTCTTAGCGGCCCCTAATTTAATAACAAATTATCCTTTCGACGTAAGTGAATCAATCAAAACTAACTTTAGCTGGAAAATATCTTTATTCAAGAACCGCTATAAAGCCAAAACAATATGTTACCTTAAATTATACATTTATCTCTGTAAAGCAGCTTTGAAACAATCTACATGGTTAAAAGCGCTATATAAATGAAGATGACTTGACTTGACACACACACACACGCACACACACACACAAGTTTGTTTTGCTATACTTGTGAGTTTTTGCTATACTTAGTTCTGTTTCATGGGCTTTTAGTTTGTTTTCATTCATCACATGTTCCTTTGTTTGAATTTCCCGCCACTCATCAGTTTCCATGGACACAAATCCTAACCACAGCTGTTCATCATTCAGTTCATCACCATATAAGTTACTCACCATGTTTGTTGGTCCATGTTCATGTCTATTTCATGCACACCTTCTGTATTTACATTATTATTAAAGGGGTGGTTGAGTATGATTTCACTTTTCTAACTGTAGTTAGTGTGTAATGTTGCTGTTTGAGCATAAACAACATCTGCAAAGTTACAATGCAGTTCAGAGCAAAGGGAGAAATTTGCTTTTAAAGAAATTGCTTTTTAAGGACTACAACAAACGGCTGGTAGGAACTACACAGCATTCCTCCCGGGTTAGTGACATCACCAACCCTAAAATTTACATAAACCCCGCCTCCTGAACGCGATTTATAGATTATCAAGACAGAATATGCTAATCAATGACTAGAAGATAACAACACATCAGCAACATAAATTCATCAACTAACCATTCAGAAATGTCCTGTTGCTTCTACATGTTGTCACTTCTTCTTGAGTCTCTCCATCTTTGTCTGAATCCGGTTTAAACATAGAAGGCTAAACGTTTTAGACATTTTCAGTGCATGTGTCTCAGAGTGCAAGTTGTTGAAGCTCCGCCCCCTGTGCCGGGAGCAGCAGCTCATTTGCATTTAAAGGGACAGACACAAAACGGTGCGTTTTTGCTCACCCTCAAAAAGTGACAATTTTAACATGCTATATAAAATATCTGTGGGGTATTTTGAGCTAAAACTTCACATACACACTCTGGGGACATCAGAGACTTATTTTATATCGACCATAGACCAGGCCTAAGTGAGTACCAAATAATTATGTCTGCATTCAAACTAATGACAAACAAATGGGAACAACTTTTTGTGTCAGACTATATGTACATGGCATAGGTGAAAGTCTGAAGATAGGAGCGGAAGGCAACATAAACAATGTTTAAAAGATGCTTAAACAAGTTGATGTGACTATGGTCAACTTTTAATACAGACAATAAACGTAAAACCGTTTTCACACTCTTAGTTTGTATACTAACAATGCACATGTATGCATATTATTTTTTTTTTTTTGTCATTTGTCATTTCAATGTCATTTCCACCACACTTGCAAATTGAGTTAATAGTAATCTGTGTTAATAAAAAAAAAAAAAAAAAAAAAATTTAATTTATGTATCCTAAATATATATAATTAGCCTAAATATTTCTGTTTTTGTATAGTAATAGAAAATGTTTAATTTTGATTGGAAATGCCTCTATTTACCTCGATTGTTCCTTGTGTTCCTCATTTATCCCTGTTTTAACCTTCGTAAACAAAAAAATAAAACAATTTTACACAATAAATTGAAATTGTTTAGATTGATTTCACTCTGATGACCAGTTTTAAAGATAGATGTCATACTTCCCCGCTTCAGTGTTGATTTGGTTGGTTGGTTAGGTTTTCCTCACAGAAGTGTATGAACATTCAAATGACGCTGGTGATTAGATGAAGGCCTACCGAACATTTTATGTGAATCAATTCAAACTGTTGAATCAATTCAAATGAATCGAATCGAACCACTGATTCAGCTGTTAATTTAGACGCGTCACCACTCATTTTTCATATTTAAATGTTTTAATAAAAATATGTGGATATTGATGTTTATATACTAAAAATGTTTAGCCTTATATAAATTAAACCGTTTCCAATGTTCTTTCTTATTTATTTAGTAAAAAAAAAAATAGCACGGAAAACATTCCGGCTAGTATTAGATTTTATTTATCTTCATAAACATTGTGAACCTACATTGTGAAATTATGAAATGGTGGTTCCTCTGGGAATAATAAAACCGATTTCAGAGCAAAAACATTAATATCGAGGTAAATTGAATATCATATAGGCTAAGAAAGCTGAATGATCCTGTATGATTGTATGCTTACGTGCCAGCAGAGGGTAGCAGAGCCACGTGTTACGTTTATTTTTGGTCACACACACACACACACTAACACACACACACACACACACACACACACACACACACACACACACACACACACACACACACACACACACACACACACACACACACACACACACACACACACACACACACACACACACCTTTACAATTACAAAAAAGTTGTTCAAAACAAAGTTTCACAATAATAATAATAAGGATAGTGAGTCTGTTTTGTGTGAAAGAACTGAAGATA